>NW_027278899.1:0-272500 GCF_046629955.1 Centroberyx affinis
TTTGCTTATTGGCACAGGCGCGCGTCTCCTGGTGGTCCGCCTGGTAATTAAACTGAAAGCGGGATGGCAGACGCCTTCAGCATCCCACCTTCCCCAGCCACTCACACACACAACACACACACACACACATTAACCCTCCACAGCCTGCTTTTTTTTTTTTTGTTTAGAACACACACACACGCACCACCTTCTACCCCCCGCCACGGTTTTTATAATGATTCATCGTGATTTACAGCCCCGCCCTGAAGTGGAGGGTCACCACTGTAACCACTCTGAGATATTAAAATGGAGCGCTCCTCTCCGGCGGCGGTGGCGGGGCCCCCCGGGCGGTGCGGCCAGCCAACCAAAACAAGCTGTAAAGCTCTTATACCTCCAATAGATCCGCGACCACAGTGTAACTATAGCTAGATTGCCACTCTGGCCTGGGATGACATTCTGTACTGAGTCCCTCCCATCTAATGCTGCAGATGTATTCGTGTCCTTTGCAGCAAATGTGCATTAAGATGTAGGTCGCGGCGGGGCTAAGTGTGTGTGTGTGTGTGCAGATAGTGACAGCGACGGAGATGTAAGCGACGGTGGCATCTGACCAAAGGATCCATATAGGGATGACATCACTCTCGGTAGAAAAAGAGAGGAAGAGGAGGAGGAGGAGGAGGAGAAAGGGGGGGTATCAGCGAACCGGCTCAGAATATCAATGAAGGAGGACAGCACTAAGCGACGCTGGCACTGAATTTCCAACCCTCTCCATCTCCTCCTCCTCCTCCTCCTCCTCTTCCCCATCCCTCCACCACCCCACCGCCCCCCCCTTCCTCAGTGTCCATAACTCCTCTCCTGCCAGCCCTTTATCATGGGGCCCTGACACCTGTCCTTTTCCCATCCCTCCCTCCTGTTCGCACGTCTTTCTCTCGGTATTCAGGTTGCGGGTCGCTAATCCGGTCCGCGGCCTGCCTAGTCACACCACCACTTCACCCTTCAGCTCCAATCCCTGTATGTTTTTTTTTTTTTTTTTTCCGTTCCCTTCGTTTATCTAGCTTAGGTTGGACAGAGGGCACTCGGTCTATTTTGGCAGCACCACCCTTAACACTCACAGTTACTAGGGATGGGACGATATATCGAGATTCAATATATCGCGATACAAAAATGTGACGATACGTATCGTGAGGCAGATAAATGAATGGTGATATTAGCTTCATTTTATTCTGCTGTAGTAATCACAAATGAGACGGCTTGACCATCACAGTTTCACAATGACCTCGCCTGTGAATGATCAGAACCCCAAACAGTATTGATGTCCCATATTCTTGTTGTCCTTCTGCTGGATAAAATCAAAGCAGGAATGTTTCCACCAGGGTAAAGTCAACTTCTCCGCCTTTTCTCATCTATGCCTGTGAGAGGACGATGACTAAGACAAGATTAAACTTTAATGATCCCTGTGGGGGAATTGGGCGAAGAGCCTAATTTTATACTTTTAACTGGAAATCATGAAATAAATGAATGTATAAATAGATAAATAATAAATAAATACACGAATAGATAAATAAATGAATAAATACATTACCATCCAACACTAGTCATTGAGCAGAGCAGTGGGCTGGTTAAGTGCCTTGCTCAAGGGCACATTGCCTGTAACTGCTTTTAAGGAGGGGAGAAAGCCTTGGTTCTTCTCAGGCAGATCAGACTGCCACCGCCCATCATTCAGTTACATCATGTGTTTCCTGTTGTTTCATGCTTTCTCCACATCCCATTCTCCCTCGTTTGTCGTCCTTTCTGCTTTTCTTTCTGCTTTTCTTGCTCCCTTTCTCCCATCCTTACATTTCTTTGTTGTCCTCACATTTTAATCTGTTCCCTTTAAAGGTCCCATATGGTGTAAAACAGGATTTCCCTTCAATCTGTGATTATAAAGGAGTTGGACGTGCTATCTAAACATGGTGAAAGTATCAAAACGCACAGTCGCCAACCTAATCCACACAATCCATATTAGAAAAGCGAGCCTCTTGGACTTCTGTAACTTTGTGGCATCACAAAGGTTCGCTCATTATCATTTTTGTCAGAAATAATAGACTAACAAAGTGTTTTTTTCAAAGCCGTTGAGCGGTTGTCATTGTTTATCACCGGGGAGTTTTCCCTACCTGTAGCTGCTGGGCCACGGTGTCTGACGTTTCACTCTTGAGACGTTTAGCCAGTCAGAACAGAGGGGTCGTTAATATTAATGAGCCTTAAAGACACAGCAACAGAAACAGCCTGGTCTTGGTAAGGCTCCGAGAGATGCTGGAAAATGTGAGTGTTTTTGGTGCTTGCTATATCAGTCAAAGGTTTTCTCTTTGGCTTGATTGAAGGATAAACATGTTGGAAGTGATTTTTCCATCGTTCTTTCACTCCTTCCACCATCTGCCAGAAACTCTGAAAG
Organism: Centroberyx affinis; assembly: GCF_046629955.1. Taxonomy (NCBI): domain Eukaryota; kingdom Metazoa; phylum Chordata; class Actinopteri; order Beryciformes; family Berycidae; genus Centroberyx; species Centroberyx affinis. Next base: position 2,408 of record NW_027278899.1, read on the forward strand.
CTTTAGCTCCATTCTGGAAGAACAGCGCCCTCCTCCAGTTTTGTGCCATAAAGCAATCCAGCCGATTTCCAAAAGTGCGGTGTAGAGCGGTAGATGCTGCCAATCGTTTGTTTATGGTAATTACGCTAATGTCTCAAAATGAATGCAGCAATGATTTATTGATGTTAAAATGCTAAATGTAGCAGCTTTAAGCCGCTCTCTGTCTTTTCGCTTCCAGTTTTTCCTGTGTGCTGTAGAGTGTATTTTGCTCTGCCTCTCCCTCCATCCCCATCCCCTTCTCCCCTACACTCTATCCCCATCTCTCTCTCATTCCATCCATCTCTATCCCTCCAACCGTATCTCTCCCCCTCCATGCCTGCCTCCCTGGCTGTGTAACTGCAGGGTTTGAAGGAGAGCTCTTTGAGGGTCTGCTGACTTAATTACTGTAATGGGATTTCTGACACTTGAGACTAAAGAAGTAAAAAAAGATGGAGGGATTGGGGGGGCAAAAGAAGGGACATTATTATTGGTTTTATATAAGAGCCTTGGTCTGTGAGCGCAACAAAAAGTATTTCAAGGCTCCGTAGAGAGGGTCATTCTTTTGCGGCAGTTTGTGGCGCTTTTCATCAGTCCTTGGTTATTGTAGAAGTGTAATTGCATGTGTGCGTGTGTGTATGTGTGTGTGTGCAGAGCGCACGGCAAACGAATGCACAGCTGTGTGCGTAGCCGCGCAGTTGTGTGTGTATTTGCATCGCAGCCCAAGTGTTCAGAAGCCTTGAAAATCCCTCAGAAAAATGGTTAATTACGCAATTATTGAACAGTGCAGCTGTGAATCATGGGAGACGTGCCAGCATGGTATTTTGAGGTTCTTGTTTTTGCAGATTGTTTATAGCAGCGGTTCTTAAACTGGGGTTCAAGGATTTCCAGAGGTCCTTGAGGAGACTTTTAGGAACATATTTTCTAATTTCACTTTTTTTTTTCGTCAAAGTCGGCACAACATTTAGGGGTCCTGTGGGGAAAAATCCCCGTAGATGTTAATGATGAAATGAAGCAAAGACGCCCCAGGAATCTGTTTTCCTCTGTTTGACTGGAACATAGAACTGTCCCAAGCAAGCTGGGCCCGAGAATCAAAGTACAGGAGGTATGTGGAGAAAGAGGAAGAGGAGGCGGAGGAGGAGGAAGGAAGGAAAGGATCAGAAGAAGAAGAGAGAGGATAGGGAAAACGAAGAGCAGGAGGAGGAAGGAACGAGAGCCAAGTTCCTGTCCGTATTCATTACACTTCATTTCAATTTTTATCAGTCACAGAAACGTCTCAGAAGTCTGGCTGGATACACACACACACACACACACACACTTGGATTGGGCTCAATTCAGTTTCAATTAAATTAAATCAGAAATTGAATTTTACTTAGAATTTGTGCAAAACTTCCACCACAAAACGGTTCTTATTTTTGATCTATAATGACATCATTAAGAATGCATTCTCTGTCAGCATTAGCGAATGACATAGAGTTTCCAATTACATTTTAAATTGAATGAACTGAAGGGGACTTGGCATCACCCATATGCACAAGTACTGCTCTCTTATTTAGAGCCAGCCTACAGTTTAGTAATAAAACACACATACACTAGCATGGGGACACATGGGCATACTGTAGAACTTCCAATATTTGTGCAGATAATTACTGAGGTTATTGGAAAAACACCATTATTGGAGACAGGCTTTTATTTTATCTGAACATCAAACCTGAAGTTGAATAACTTACACTGTGAGTCTGAGCACAAACCCATAGTAACGTATCCTCATTATATCTGTGCAATGTCTCCAATTAAACCAATATAATACCACTGCCAGGAGGACATGATAATAACACGGCTTGTCACACACGTTTAAAGCATGTATGAGAGTTCCTTTTTTTTTTTTTTTACGCATGCTCATTCTCAGTATGGCCCCGCTTCACATTCATACAGTTAGACACTTTCACACTTAGAAGCTGCCCAGTATAACCAGTCTGCTACTGTTGGCCGATCAACAGCTACACTGGAAAAACTGAGAGTTAGTTAGTAGGAAATTACAGTTAATATCCCAGGCTTTTTTTTTTTTTTTAAACCAGGCATTTATTTGGAGGTTTTTATGGTGAACAAAAAAGTTGAGGATGAGCAAATTAATCTGACACACACTTTTTGTTTGTATTACTATACTTGTGAAGACCTTCCATTGACCACATTGAGCCCTAACCCTATACCTTGACCTTTAAAGCTGATTCATGCTTCACGGAACATCAAAAAATCTTGTACTACATAATTACCATAAACAGACAAGACTATCACTGAGAAGACTGGCAGTCTCTACTGGCCTCTACACTGCATTTTACATTGTGTACTACCAGATCAAATTTGGCGGGAAATTTGCGTTATTGCTTTACAGCACAAAGGGAGATTACTTTATGGCACAAAACAGGAAGAGGGCGCTGTTCTTCCAGCGTAAACGGAGCTAAAGCTTTTTTGTTAGGAACATCCACTTTGAGATATAAACCAACAAGGTTTTATGGGCAATGTGGTCTTAATTTCTCTAACTTAGCTTAGTTAGCTTAGCTTAGTTAGGTTAGCTTACCTCACCAGAATGCATATTCGCCATTATCAAGGTTTATTGTTATCGGCCTTTATCCTTCTTCTTGCTTTTCAAAACAAGCATACATGGAACAACGGTCTCATTGGTTTACAGTAAGGTGTCAATTAAGTTGACACTGATATATTGATGTTTTACAATGCTAGTACTTTAGCCCTGAACACTTGGTCCTCATAGGGATAGAAGTATAAGGACACACACACACACACACACCAATTTCACCATCCCAGGGGGCAGTAGGCCTTTCAGACAGATGAGGTAGGGTGCTGGTGGGGGGTGAGAAATATAAATGGCGCTCCCCTCTCCCCCATTAGTCTGTCTGAGCGGGTGACAGAGGGGGGGCAGAGACATGGGGCAGGGTCAGGCTCAGGTGCTGAACAGACAGGAGGAAATGCATCCTTTCCTCCTCCTCCTCCTCCTCCTCCTCTTCCTCCTCTCCTCTTATCGAAGTTGTTGCACCTTTTAGGCCGGGCACACCAGCCGACGCCATCCATCTTTAAACCCGGGAGCTACCTGGAGGCTACCTCGCTGATTCTATTACCCCGGTCCCGAGGAAGGTGGGGGTATACATCACCGGTCACACAGAGAAATAACAGGCTAATACGTTCTCATTAAATCAATACGCACCTCCTATATAATTTAGGCACATCATCTCTGTCTCCGGCTCGGCTTCCTTTGTGAGACGATTGCTACACCGGGGGACCTCGGTGACGCAAGTGAACCAGGACAAAAATTGGATATTTTTAGACGCTCAAAAATAGACTTGTAGTCTGCGGCTCATAGACTTCTATCAAGCGGAAGTATTTGGGGAAGTTAGCGCAGACGTGTGTGTTTGCTCGTGGCTTTGTCGTTTGTGTGCGCATGTGAGAGAGAGAGAGAGAGAGAGAGAGAGAGAAGGAGAGCGAGAGAGAGAGAGAGAGTTTCCTTGCCTCTCCCTGTGGCAGCAGGTGTGTAAATAACACTCTAATAAAAGTGGGGATGAATAAAAGCGCTGGGGGACTGCGACGCCGCTCATCCATGCGCCCCCCCCCCCTCCCCCTCCCCCTCCCCCTCCTCCTCCCTCCTTCGTCAAACCCCGACATCGATCCCGGCTCATCTGCTCACCATTGGCGTCCCCCCCGGTCCGTGAGGATTTCTCCCCCCCCCACACCCTCCCCCACCCCCCACCCTTACGGTCTGCTGGGGCAATCGTTATAATTCTGGGTCTGTAGGCCGAGAGTGTAGCAGCATAATTCTGCCAAGTGTCCTGTTTTTCTGTGCGAGCTGACAGTTCTACCCAAATCCACTGGTTCACTGAGCCGGATTATAGGCCAGCGTGCCCGGTTTGCCTCGTTTCCTCCGCTGTTGTTACCTGTTAGCGAAATGAGCTCAGGAGCCGTCGGATAGAGCGGGATAAAATGGCCCCCAGCTAACAGCAAATTAGCTAAGGCAATCACATCCATAGGAGAAAGGAAGCAAAAACTTATCCCCAGTGAGGTGGAGGAAATGAAAAGGTGGGTTAAGTGTGACCTGCGGTTAGTATGTAGATCACCATGAGGCAAACAACCATCAATTAAACAAAAAACATGAATTTATGCATTTTTTCCCCTGTTAAATGGTCCTATGTTCATATAACCTCCTTACTTTGATGCTATTTATTATGATATATGCTATGAATTTACAACCCCCTCCCCTGCAAGAAATAACCCCCCCTTATGTGAATCCCTTAGATGGAATTCACATTTTACCATAACAGTCAATGAGCTAAATTTCTGTATTACTCATAGGACTAGGGTGTGATGGATGTGATGCCATTATTTTGCATTACAGCCTAGTTGATCACTGTTTAAAAACAACTTTTCAAAACTAAAATTGGCTCGTCACACGTATAGTCTACCCTGAGATTATGAGCTGCTAATTCATTAGAAATTGCATTCCGCACCTCATTTCTGACGGGCTGAGTCACATTTGAAGCAAAATATCCAATAACTTTCTTATCTCACTGTCATTGTCCATTTTATGGTTTTGTCCCGGCACTTATTGCACGCTCAGCTGTCCTGGTGGGGGATCCCGCTTTGAAGTGGCCCACCCAAGGTTTCTTCCATTTCTCTCCTAATAAGGTTTTCTAATAAGGCGTGCTCATTCTCTGTAAAGTCCTCTGAGACAGGCTTGTGATGAAGGGCTATAGAAATAAACTTGACAGGAACGTCACAACATTTAGGCCTAATTTAAATATTAATGATTATATTATAATATAAACACACCAGTGACAGCATAAGAGTTCATTTAAATATTAATGCACTCACCAAAAATCCCCACCCATTACTTATGTGTCGCTTTGTTTAGCTACTGTTCAATGTTCCTAGGTGGAAAAGCAACATTTCAGTATTATTTATTAGAAAAATAAAGATTTCTTGAACATTTACATACTTTTTTTATTCTTTAAATGGTGTGTAACTGGCATTTTATAAACTTATTACTCAATCAAGCACAGTTCTAGAATATCAGCATCCGTGGCTAAAGTATTCCTATCTGATGATGAGTTGGCAAACCCAGCCTCTCAGAGAGCAAACTAAATATCAGCTGACACACTTTCCCTCCATAAGCTTTTCTTCTCAATGAACAATGGAGGTAATGAAATGGCCAGTTAGCTACTCTACTGATTTGCATAATAATATTAGTCAACCTTTTGGTTTGATGGCTTTGGTTTGTATGACTTTCAGGCTACGAGGAGATTAATGTTTCCATAGCTAATGTTTAGCGGCTATTTAGACCGGAAGATTTATTAAAATAGACTTTCTGATGTGGTAATTCCACAAAATGTTGCAGCCCAATAATATCAATCAGTGGAATAGACTCACTCATTTGGGACGGGGTTAATGCCCTCTCTCTCTCTCTGCGCTGGGGTGACTGCTTATATTGAATTCAAATCTGCTTTATTGGCATGGCAGGGAAAGACACCTACAGTGTGATGCCAAAGCAAAACAGTATCAACTGAGATAATATTATAAACATTAACAGATGACTTGTAGTGATTCAGTTCAAATCAATGGATATCAGTGTCAGCAACAACAGGATAAACATGCAATAACAACTCAACTATTCCATTCTAGTAATTATAATGCCCTCCCTGTATGTAGATATGTAGGTATAATATGTATCATTTCTATTTACTGTGAGGTTTAGGATATGGATAATGTTAGATTTTGTCTTTTTTGATGCATGAGGGTGCAGAATTGTGTGTGTGTGTGTGTGTGTGTGTGTGTGGGGGGGGGGGGTTCCTTCTTTCCAGTGAATTTTAAGTGAGACGTTTACTTAAAGAGCATCAAAAGACTCTCAGTTTCAATTCACTTTGCTTAATTGGCATGAATGTGAGATGAACAGTATTGCCAAAGCATCTAATTTGAATAATTGAATAAAAAAATAAGTAACTATGGTAAGATATGAGATAAAATGAGATAAACGTAATGATCCCTGTGGGGAAAATTAGGTCTTGCAGCAACAATCAGTAAGAGGATACAGCAGACAACAAACAAACATAAGAATAGCATATAAGGAGTATTTAGAAATAATGCAGCTGACAATAACAACATGTTGAGTAGAAAAGTATGGAAAGATATGGATTTCAACACTAAGAGGGTGTGTAAAATAGCAGCACACTGAAGTCAAGTAAAAAGAAATGAAAAATGTGTGAGAATATACCAAGAAATATGAGACGTGCAGTATGAAATCAGCACTAAAAATATCAGTGTGTATGAAATATATGACAATTGAGAGGAAAAATGAGAATACATAAGTAGCGTACATAACGATAAACATCTGCTCCACTTGTATTGTATGACTGTGCGCGTGCGTGTGTGTGTGTGTGTGTGTGTGTGTGTGTGCATGCGCGCGCACTACCTTGTTAATGATGGATCCCCCTATCCCCTCTCTCTCTCCCTCTCTCCCTCTCTCTCTCTCTCTCTCTCTCTCTCTCCCTCACTCTCTCTCTCTCTCTCTCTCTCTCTGCTCCATACATCGGAGGCTGTCAGCTGCAGCAGCGGCAGAAAGCTGCTCGGATCCCGGTCTGCAGCCTGGCGACCAGCCGTCGTCCTCCAGGGGGGGTTGGACCACATAACCCAGTCCGACCGTCAGCGGATCTCCTCCACCTCCACACAGAGAGAGCCTTACATTCCCAACGGAGACTTTTTTTTATTTACCTACCACAGGTAAGTTTTCTCCACTCTGGTGCTATCTATATGTTTCTCTATGGACGAGCTTATTGAAGAGGCAGTAAAGCTGGTTTTCCCTCAGCCTGGGCGTCAGATGGGTATGTCAAGGTATGGGCACTTGCTTAGCCCAAATTCGATCCTTTAGTTATTTTTTTGTATCATTACAACAGAGAGCAAAAATAAAGCAAAACTTGACCGAATTTTATTTGGAAGCCACATCTTAAAACACCAGGGGCGCAATCAGGACCAATGTCCCTTCTAAACTGATAGTTTGCTGACTTGTCATAATGGCCGAATTAATAGTAGCCTAATATTCTCTCTGTCATCGGGCATTGCTCTACTTTATCCCTGGAAATAGCCGATAGTCGATATGAGCTGGTTTAGAAGTTTTGGTGGCAAATGGTATTAGATGCTCCTGTCGGTGAACTGTCAGAACATAAAGAATGGGGAGAATATAAATTGGATGGATGCGGTGACACTATCTGTCGGATGGGAATTACTTTGAATGACTGCTGAACGACAGTGGACTGATTTTTTTTCACCACTTTGTGTGGATGTTGTGTCTTTATCTAATTGCTTGGGTGTAGCCTATACTGTGTCTATCTGTCCCGTGGTGACGGGTGGATGATGTTATATAGGCTGCTGTTTGCTGCCGTTCATGTGCTGTTTTTATGTGCTTGGTGCTGCTGATGTCCACGATGTCCAAGACACATTTCCCTGCAGGGACAATAAAGTTTATCTTATCTCACCTGAACTCACCACTCGCCAGAATTGAATATAGGCTAGGCTGTAAGTGTAAGTAATTATTATTTGTATAGCCTACACGCGTGGGTCTGCCCACTTTTTTACACCCACAGTACAGTAAAGTATGCGCCTTCACGCACCAAGAGTTTTTGCTCTGTCGTGTAGGCTAGCCGTAAAAAAGTTTGAATTAAATTACACTTTGCTTAACTGCTCTCTATATTGACTCCGACACCCCCAGCCTAGCCTGTCTGCTCCATTGCTCCGTCTACCTTAGCCCGGATACGTGCCGCGCTCTGAGAAGAATTATACCAAACTCAGTTTAAAATCTTGGCAATTTAAGGCTGCTTTGCCTATCGGCAAACAGACACACCTCGTAGAACATGACTTAAGACCTTTAACGAATCGGTAGGATCCACTATTATATTCGGCATATTTCCAACCCATCAAGCGGCGCTTATTTCAACAAAAATGTAACTTTTATAATTGGCTCGCCGATCCCATTCCCACAATCTTCCTCCAAAGTATGACATCGTGGAGGGCGGTGGAAACCAGGTCTAATTATTGAGACTGTACTGTAATAAAGTGCTACTTGGCGGGTGACTTGTCTCCCGAATTTACCAGAAGAGCCTAACGATTCGTGAAAGGTCTTTAGTAATGCTGTGGGCGCTGTGCACGTTTGATAAGCAAGGAGGCGTTTAATTTGCAGTTTTTTTTAATGGAGTTCGGTGTAACGGTCTCTCCAGAACGTATCGAGGGTAGGGAGTTATCCCATCAGGTTAATGGAGTTATAGCAGCCATGCAAGCTGTGTGTGTGTGTGTGTGTGTGTGTGTGTGTGTGTGTGTGTGTGTGTGTGTGTGTGTGTGTGTGTGAGAGAGAGAGAGAGAGAGAGAGAGAGAGAGAGAGATGAGATTCCATACATGCAGTACATAGGCTGGGCATGTCTGAGTGGCTGTCTAGGGAAGCTGTCATCCTCAAGCTATTGTCTATGATCAGATGTACACAGAAAAAGGAGGATTCTTCAAGGGGTCTTTGGTTAGGGTAGTGGTTATAGAACTGTAATGACTCAATAACCCTCAATAAAAAAAATGGAAATAAGAATAAAGAAACCAGTGTAGTTCTTAAAAAGTTCTATTAATGCTGCTGATATGGGACATTCCATAAATATACAACACTTAAATCGTTCTTTATAGCACCAAAAAGGGGTTCCTCTATGGCAGAAGCCTAACAACCTTTTCCTGGTACTATATCGGACCCTTTTTCTTGTTTTGAGTGTAGAGCTGATTCCGTGTCCAATGCTGAAGCCCGTACAACACACTGAAGCACTCCACTGCAGCCCCTGGTGACCGGTGATAAGGCTCGAGGGGAGCGACTCCTGCGCTGAACCCGCTGAATGGCGTGAAGCTGTCGGGGCAGGCGGCGTAACCGCTTTGATTAGAGGATAATAAACCCATTCCTAGAGGGCTTTCAGGTGACGTAACTCGCCTGAGAGGAGATAAAAGCAGAGAGTTCCCACAAAGCCTGTCTTTCTGGGCTCCACGAAACGTTGTAGTAGTGCGGCAGCAAAAATAATTCATTCATTCATTCATTTTACATACCAGCTGATTCCTACTCAGGGTCACATGGGGGGCTGGAGGCTATGCTTGCATGCATAATTGCGGAAGGCAGGGAAACACCCTGGACAGGTCATCAGTCCATCACACAGCTGACACATAGACGGACAATCACATAAGCCCCTTTCACACATGATACCCGGAAAATTCACACAATACTGGCAATACCGTTAAATTCCACTGTTGTAATTTTATGGAAATTACGTTTAACCGCTGGAGTCACTGCAGTTTGAAAACACAACGGGCTAATCTCTGTCTGTCCAATTCTACATGTTAGTCAAAAAGTAAAGCAGCAGTCCGTTGTATAGTCGGTTGTATTTCCCTCCTGCAGTTTGACAACAGATGGTTGTGCTGCTCGTGCCGTTAATGTTACGGCATCGTTCACACAAACAGTCGATACAGAACTTTACTAGTAAAGTTACGACGTCTTGAGCAGTGAAATTGGCAGAACTGATTTACTGGCATTTCGACACCGGCTCCTTTTCACACAACAGGCTGCATGTGTGAAAGGGGCTATATAGACACACAAACACTCACGCTCAAATTCACATTAGAGTCTTCAGTTCACATGACCTGTATGTCTTTGGACTGGGAAGAAACCGGAGAGAACATGCAGACCAGATTTTAATCTCAGTGAATTTGTGTTCATGGAAAAGTTGTGAGCTAATGGCTATCTGTTGCAAATATCTTCCATTCAAAATATCTGAGGGGTATTTGGATCAAATTAGCCTACATATTTATGGAAAGTGATGTTAACATCCAGAGTGAAAATTAATATTTTTGTAATGATTAGTATTTGGGGAAAACAACTCAGGTCTAAAACAGATCAGTCGCTGCATAATGCATTATACTCTGTGAGGCTAAACTGCCTGAGGAGATGCATGGTGATAATGCCAAACTTTACAGAACCAGAAGGTAGGCCAGATTTTTATAATTGACTGGGTTATCTTCAAAACATGATCTTGGTAAAATACCCTCTGGCAACTGTTGCCAACTTGGCGACTTTGTTGCTAGATTTCGTGACTTTTCAGCCCCCCTCCCCGCAACTTTATTCTCAAAAGTGACTAGCGACAAAGGTAGCTATTTTATTGGACCATGAACCACGTGTTGACTGCCAAAGCATTTGGCGATAAATCGGTACAGGTGATGCTGATGCATGTACATTTCAGCTACTTGCTTGTCAAATCCAAAGAGGTCTGATCACAGTGCTTTCCATACACAGTGTAGCCCCTCGCCTCCGGGAGTGGGAGCTGCAGCAAATATAATGATATACAAACTTTGCTACTTGGAATCTTTTTGAACCACAAAAAACTACCTTCCTTGGAAGAGGGTTGGCAACACTTCCTCTGGCAGCCATATTGGTGGTCCACAGCTGTTGGCAACAATGGCTAAGAGCAGTTGATTGCATTTCTAAAGTTACACGACTTGGTTATATCAACAGTACTTAATAGACATGGTTAATTTCTGTGCTGTTTTTGACTGGGAACTGACCATTTCATCACAGATACATCTGACCGATTTTGTGTTTAGATAATGTCAGCTTTTTAGATCGCTAACCATGATATCTGGTTAGCTAACTATTACAATCCAATTGTTTACACATCTGATTTGCACACTAGCTAACGTTAGGTGGCTATAGCTAGTAGTTTCTAGTAACTGCCTGTTCACATTAGTTGCTTTGCTAAGTTAGCGTCAACCTGGTCTCATAAAATTTTGTGAAATGAGTATGAATTCTGAAACGCAGACCATGTGTTGTAGACACAAATTGAAGATGAAGATTACATTCCTCCACCACAAATTAGATTATGTGACAATAGCCATGTGAAAAGGTTAGCTAACAGTTAAGTTTGGGCAACTAAAACAACTTTGGTTAAGGTTAAGTAAAGGTTTTGGTCATGATTAAATAACAAAAACCTAAGCTAAAAATTAAAACTCACAGTAGAAATCTTCTTTGTGTTAGTTAGAATTTTAAGCTATTTATTTCAGTGTCAGACTACTTATTTCTATCGTGCCTCTTTCAGATAATCCTTTCGTGGTGGGAAAACATATTTCTCTCACTTTTCACTTGGAGCACACATTTGTTCAGGTTAACTGAGCTGAACCTTCTCAAGCTACAACTTCACAGTGCTTTGCAGTAGAGGCTAGTACTAAACAACTAGGGTTAAATGAACTAAGCTAAAGCGACTAGGACCAAAGGAGCTATGTGTTGTGGACTCAAATTATGTGAAAATTACATTCCTTCACCCCTAAATGATTATGTCACAACGACCCTGGGTCGCTGGAGTTCAGGTAAGTATACACCCATCTGACCTCCACCATGCTAGTTCAATGAATGTCAGACTACTACCTGTTTCTGGTTATGTCTCCTTGTAATCCTTTCATGGTGGGGAAACATTTTTCTCAATTTCTGTGCACAGAGCACATTATTTGCATTTTAAGACACTGTGCTCATTTCACAAAATTTCAGGAGACCAGACTTGACAAGACAGTTTACAGTGTGTCACAGTAACCTGATTCTCCAAACAAATCCACATGATCAAACCATTCACTTTTACTTGGACCCACCCACACCATGGCTCTCTTTTTCTTTTAGATATCTCTCTTTTTGTAGCCCAGGTTATTAAATATTGAGCCGTTTGCACACAGCTAATTCTCCAGTGGACCTACATGATGGGGCCATCTGCGAATGCTGAGAAATCTGTAATGCAACTGCAAAGCCTTTACAACATTGATGTGAACCTGACCCCTTGGAGGCCTCTGCCTATTGATTATCTATTGATCCTGTTGGAGGATTTATTATGAGCGGTTAGGGAAGCAAGAGGAAAGATCCAGCCTTCCAAGCCTGCAGTCGGCTTTGTGCGTCAAAAGTACTTTGGATCATTTGGTTTGAATAACTCTCTCTCTGTCTCTCCCCCCCTGGCAGCCTCTCCAGGACCCCCGGGGGTCCCCAGACCCCACTTTGAGAACCCCTGCTATAAGTGAATAAGTGATTGTCTTTTGCTGGAGGGATGATGTATGGGAAATGCTTGACAGCTGACAAGGCGCTATGCATCACCAGGGGTGTGCTTTTGATGCACATTCTGTAAGTGTGTGTGTGCACGTGCGTGTACGCGCGGAGTGTGTGAGTGGCGTGCGCGGCAGTATTAGTATAACTCTCAGATATTAGGCCCTGTCATGTTTGGTAAATAGCCATTCATCAGGCATGCCTTTCCCAGTGATGGTACCCACAAGATCCAATCCATTAGCCATACACTGTCTGTCCACTGCAAGTGTGATAGGTGTGTGTGAGTGAGTGAGTGTGTGTATCATAATTTACTGTAATGCTAAAGGAGTTTTGACAGGAGAGAAAGTGTATGTGTGTGTTTGAAAGAGAGAGAGAGAGAGAGAGAGAGAGAGAGAGAGAGAGAGAGAAGTTGCATGGACAGAATGCATATATTTTGAACAGCAATCCAATAATATTTGCGTTATAATATATGGAGGCAACTACACAAGTATTTGCTTTTGTATGAACAAATGCAAAATGCAGATAGACACTGACTGGATATCAACGTTTCCATAAATACTGTATGTTTGCAATAATGTGTGTGTGTGTGTGTTTGTGTGTGTGTGTGTGTGAGACAAACAGGCAGAGGGTTGATGGATGATAGGATGGATGGATGATGACACGTCACTGAGAAACACCGTCCTCCACTTTCCTTCCCTCACTCACTCCTAGCAAAACACAATGCTCTAACCCCCCACCATCCATCCATCCGTCCATCCATCCATCCATCCATCCATCCATTCTTCCCCCACTCCCTCAAGACTTTAATTACCGCTTCCCACAGAGTCCCATTCCCGTCTCTCTCCGTTTAACTCTCTTTCTCTCTTTCTTTTGCTTGTTTTTAAAGGTGATGCTCGTTTCTCCTCTATTTTGTTGTGGGATGTTTCATGAAAGAACATCAAGTCAATGCATGTTGCTTGCCCATGTGATTTTCTTTCTTTTTTGTGGTAATTTACTTTCTTTCTTTCTGTCTTTCTTACTTTCTTTCTTTCTCTCTTTCTCTTTTACTCACTATCTTGTGTTGCTTGTCTGTCTTCTTCTGTCTTTCTTTTTCTATTCCTTTCTCTCTTGTGGTTGCTTGCCTATTTTCATTCTCTTTCTTTCTTTCTTTCTCACTTTCTTTCTTGTGTTGCTTGTCTGTTTTTCTTTCTTTTTCTGTTCCTTTCTCTCTGGTGGTTGCTTGCCTATGTGCAATTCTTTCATTGTCTTTCTTTCTTTCTTTCTTTCTTTCTTTCCTCCTCCCTCCCTCTGGTTCACTCACACAGCCTTGGATCTGCATACACGCGAGTCCCATAAGTCGAGGACAGCTTGTTAAAGACATCAGTGCTGAAGTTTGCTATTCTCAGAGGAGATAGCAGGGATCAATTTTCACAGATCGCCTTCAAGGCTTTCAGCAAGTTCACTGTGTCCAGCCACTGAAAACACACGCACACAACACACACACACACACACACACACACACACACACACAAAAGCATGCAAACTCACACTCAGACGGCATCCCAAAAACAATTTATCAGTCACTCTGTCTGCAGCCTGTGATATTGCCTGCAGCTCATGTGGGATGGATCAACAAGAGTTAGGCAGAGGGCAGACAGCTATGATACTGTGTGTGTGTGTGTGTGTGTGTGTGTGTGTGTGTGTGTGTGTGTGTGTGTGTGTGTGCGTGTTCTGAATCCAGTATGTTATATGCCTTTGTGTTAAAAGCCCTAGGTATGGATGAATACACTTCGGGATGTGTGCGTATGTGATTTGAATTTAGCAGCTGCTCGTAATGTGATCACTTGTTATTCCCTCAAAATCTCCATGGAGGATCACCTGATGCTCGCTGCGCTGTAGGTGTGTGTGTGTGTGTGTGTGTGTGTGTGTGGTTTGATGAGAAAATGCATATAGACAGATTCGCCCTCTGTCTTTCTGGCTGCGCCTCCTCTTCCCTCCTTTTCGACTTTTAACTTCACACCTCGTCCTCCCCTACGTAAGTGCTGCTGCTCTCTCAAGCTGTTTCATCTCTCTTTTTTCCTCTCCTTTCTTTTGCATTTCCCTCATCATTTTTCTCCCCATCCCTTCTCCTTTCCAGGGGCATCAATTCACTAAACCCTAAGCTATGGCAAAGTCCCTGCATCTAATCTAATTCACCATCAAAATTTTGACTTTGTATATTGACTAAATTTCCGGGGGCAAAGATGACTGGCAAGATATTATTTGGTCAATGTGATAAATTATTAGATGTAGATCACCAAACTATCAGCTTAGAGGAAACTGCAGACCTGAATGCTCCCCTGAAGTGATTTCTTTTTTAAATGTGGCTTCCAGTTCTAGCCAAAGCAAAAAGTACAAGATGTGCTTCAACGGTGTGAAAACATAGAACTGTAGTGGCGCTCTTTAACAAAGTACTCACAGAAAAAAGGGAGTTCTAAGGCATTCACAAAAAAAGTTTAAAAGTCTTTGTTAAATGGCCTAGAACATGTTAGAAGCTGCTGCAACCTACGCACTGCAGCTTCAAACAGCATTCATCAGCAGTGGTAGCGAGCAACAGAGACACAATTGAAAAGACACTTAATCAGTTGATCAATGAGCTAATTGTTAATCAAGAAGAATGCAGAGAAGAGCTAATAAGGATACTTCATAAGGGTAAAAACAAAGAAACACCCACACATGGTTTAAACAATGGGTCAGCTGACCAATGAGTCAGTTGTCAGTCTGGAAGAGTCTAGGAATAGAATATAAGGATTTCTAGCGACTTATGTCTTGTCACCTTGCCATACCCGGTTGAGGCCCATGCTCCTATCCTCTCCTCACCTCTCTTTTCTTGTTTCCATCGATCCACCCTATAAGCCATGAGTCACCCAGTAACATCGTCTTACTGACGGATGGCTATCACCGATCAATCCAAACAGCTTCAGGCAGTAAACGACAGACTGAGAGAAAGCACAAAAAAAAAAAGCGGGTGTCAAAACAGACGGTGTCCCTGTGTCATCCTCTACTGTTGTAATCACGGATTTCAATTTCCTTTCGCTCTCCTACTCGGCCCCTCCCCTACCTCATTGCTATTTATATCGACAGGTGACCCACGACCGGTTGGAGCGAGGGACGAGAGGAGAACGAATGGAGAGGGACCAGAGGGAAAGAGGATGAGAGAGAGAGGAGGCAGGACCCGAGAGGTAACACATGCACGACGGTTCTCTGCCGGCTTTTGATTTGGAAAGAATAAAGGGGACTTCGCTTAAAGGAGCCCAAAGGCATTTGAACTTCATTCCCCCTTTTGCCCTGTAGTGGGCTCCCTCTCTTTGTCTCAGCACAAGCAGACCATGGCTGCACTGTGAATACAGAAATCACTCCTCTTACATCCCTTCCTCCCTACACCCTTCTGCTAGTGACTTCTCACCTAGTAACAGCAACTACAGCCTGTTGCCATGGAGAAGACCTACTCGCTAACCGCCCACTACGACGAGTTCCAGGAAGTAAAATATGGCGGGCGCTACAGCAGCGACGTCCTCAGCAACGGCATGACCCTCCACCTGGGCGGCAGCCTGGACCGCCACGTGGGGCGCGGCCGGGGCGGGGGCGGGTCGGGCGGGAAAAACCGAGATCTGAGCGGCGTCGGCAACAGCGGCGGGCTTCCCCGCTGGAGCCGGAGGGAGATCTGCCTCCTGTCGGCGCTGGTGTTCGCGGCGGGGATGTGCGTCATCCTGGGCAGCATGCTGGCGCTCAAGTACATTTCCCTGGAGGCCCAGCAGGACCCGCACTGCCGGCAGGACTGCCAGCGCAAGCGCTCCCTCCTGCGGGCGGCGCGCTTCGTCCAGGCCAACATCGACCCGACCATCCAGCCCTGCCAGGACTTCTACTCCTTCGCCTGCGGGGGGTGGCTGAGGCGTCACGGCATCCCGGAGGACAAGCTCAGCTACGGCATCATCACCGCCATCGGGGAGCACAACGAGGAGAAGCTGCGGCGCCTCCTGCTGGAGCCCATACGGAGGCGCGGGCGCGACTCGGCCGAACGCAAGGTGAAGGAGTTCTACCGGTCCTGCGTCAACATCCAGGAGATCGACAAGCTGGGCTCCGACCCCATGACCGAGGTGATCGACGGCTGCGGGGGCTGGGACCTGGTGGGGGCGCCTCCCGGAGGTGCGGGCTGGGAGACGGAGGGCGCCCCCCAGAGGCCGGACTTCAACGAGCTGCTGTACAGGACCCAGGGGGTGTACAGCACCGCCGTGTTCTTCTCCCTCACCGTCAACGTGGACGACAAGAACTCCTCCAGGAACGCTATCAGGGTGAGAACGAGCGGGGGGGTGTTGGGGGCGGGGAGACTGTGGAGTGGAAGTTTGTGAATGTATGTATTTAAGTAGGTAGGGTGGAAAAGCCTCTGAAACAGCATTCAGACCATCATGGGACACTAAAACTCTCCACTTAAAGTCATACTAATGAAATTCTGTTAGGTGTGTTAGCAGCTCCTTCAGGCAGAGTGAGGCAGGTTTCACTGCAGCTTTTACAGACTGTTGAGGAAAATCCTCCCTAACTGGTCAGGAAGGAACCTCCATCATATCAATGACCAGTATCAGTCCGATATACAGTATCAGCAAACAATATGTTGATCTACCCTAGTGTGGACATTATGTATTAACTGTATTCTCACGTCTAACATATGTTTGATAGTCGTTGTTTGAAATATTGGCTGTATTACATGTGTTACATTGTGTGTGCCATTTGTTATTGCACATATTAACAAATCCTTCGAATGTGCATCTGTTGACCATATGTCTACCAGCCCACTGCTCTTAACAATGTGTTTACATGCCAGAAAAGATTTGATTATGCGATTTTGAATCTGTGTGTGTGTGTGTGTGTGTGTGTGTGTGTGTGTGTGTAGATCGATCAGGAGGGGCTCACTCTACCTGAAAGAAGCCTATACCTGGGTCAGGATGAGGACAGTGTCAAGGTAAATGCTTCTTTCCCTCCGTCTTTAACTCGCCCTCCTCCTCCCGCCTTCGTTCTCTCCCTTCATCCCTCTCTCCTTCATTCCCTTCTTCACGCCTTCCTTCTGTCCATTCTACCTTCCCTCCCTCCTTCCTTCCTTCTCTCCTCCCCTCCGTCCCATCTGTGCCTCTATCAACTCGTCTCTCCATCCATCCACCTGTTTTCCTGTTGTCACCCACTGTGCTTTTGTTATCCTGTCCACTTTGCCACATGTCACCCCGCCGCCGGCCGGCACTAATGGTGCCGCGGCCTCCTCCTGTCCATTACTGATGATGTAATCGTGACCCTCTCGGTGCACAGATCTTGGCGGCCTACAAGGCCCTGATGGAGCGCTTGCTGAGCATGCTGGGAGCTCACAACGCCACGCAGAAGTCCAAGGAGATTCTACAGCTGGAGACCCGCCTGGCCAATGTGAGTGGATGACATCTGTGTGTGTGTGTGGGTGTGTGTGTGTGTTGCATTCAGTAACATCCCCTCCATCCTCTATCCAGATCACTGTGTCAGAGTATGATGACCAAAGAAAGGACATCAGCACCATGTACAACCGCATCACCCTCAGACAACTACAGCGCATTGCTCCCAATGTGAGTACTGTACACACACACACACACACACACACACACACACACACACACACACACAGGGCACATATACATACACGTCATTCACAGGCTTCAGTCAAGGCAACTTCATTTCTATTGCCACTGCGTGCTGTGTGTACTGTCATTTCGATTGTCATGATGTGCATTTGCAAGTGTGTCTGTGTGTGTGTGCGTGTGTGTGTGTGTGTGTGTGTGTGTGTGTGTGTGTGTGTGTGTGTGTGTGCGCGTGTGAATGTATTCTCGGTAGAAGCAGACGTGATGGATTAAGATTTGAACTCCAGCCGAGCATTTTAAGGAGTGTGACGAGTGTGTGAGCGCACCGAGGGAGAGAGGGTGGGTGGGGGGTGGTTCCGTGACTGGCGAAGCGCTCTACACACACACACACACACACACACACACAGTCAGTCACACACACACACACACACACACACACAGACAGAGAGGCCTCCGTGGCTCAGAGAAGCTGTCCGCCCTGCGGGGGTAGACAGGGGGGAGATTGAGGGAGGGAATGAGAGAGGGAGGTGGAGAGAAAACGAGAATTGAGAAGGAGAAAATGAGGGGACACGGGGGAACGGGAGGAGGGGGGGTGGGGTGGGGTGCGGTGCGGGGGGGGGGGGGGGGGTGAAGGACGGAAGGGAGAGAGAGAGAGAGAGAGGGAGTGACGGGGAGACAGGAGGTATAGAGGAGGAGGAGAAGAAGGGAGAAAAGAAGAAAAGGAGGAGGCACTTTGTAGAGCAGCGGCAGGAAAAACGATGGAGAATCCTCGAGATATTTCACGGTCGAGGGAGGGATGGATGGAGGAAGGAAGGAAGGGAGGAGAGATGGAAACTGGGCACGGACCGAGAGAGAGGCTATAAAGAGTCTCCGCTTTTAGTTTTCCATCCAAGAAAACGAGAAACGTCTGAACGTGAGCGTGAATAGAATAGAGTGAAAGAGAGAGAGGGAAAGAGGGACAGACAGTGAGAGAAAAGTTGCCAAATGGCACCGGACATGTCGCTGCAATTCATTTGCATTTCCTCGCAGCTCGAGTCTGAGCTCGGCCCGGGAGAAACCTTGGGAGGAAATCTGGGCCACATACCGTGCAGCGAGAGGCGGCTGCTCAAATGATGCAATGTCCTCCCTCCTTGAGTATATGCAAAACAAATATATGTGAAATATAGAAGTTAGAATTTGATTTAATTGTTGAAATCTACTTAAAGTCACAAGGAAACAGCATTTCAAGGGTGTATTGGTTTCATAATTCAACATATATCAACATATGCTGGGTTATATGATGGAGTGGGATATACACTACCAGTCAAACGTTTGGACATACGCATTTTTCCACATTTTAGAATAATAGTACAGACATCAACACTATGAAATAACACTAATGGAATTGTGCAGTGACCAGAAAAGTGCTGAACAAATCAGAACTATCTCATATTTTAGATTCTTTAAAGTAGCCGCCCTTTGCCTTGATGGAAAGGCAAAGGCTTTGGAAAGAAATTCATATATAGGATCAACTTGAATGATGAGAATGAAATGAAAAACATGCATTCAATCAGGTGGGTCCAGACTTCTGACTGGTAGTGTATGTGATGGGATTATTGGTTGAATTTCTATGTACACCTAGGGACAGTTTACAGTTTTCCAGGAAGATTTTTGATATACATTTGTTGGTATTTATTGTTAAATAGCTGCACATTATGATATGGAGAATTAGTCAGCAAGGCATTTTTCATGTCAGTGTGAACGTCTCAGAATGAAATGACGAAAATGTCTCCAAAGTGAACCGATCCATGTCCAAATCCATCATCTGCCACAGACCAGCACTTGCACTGTAGCGGCAAACGGTGGAGTTAAATGCGAAATCAAACTTTTGAATGTCTGTTTTTCCCATATATACTCTATATATTTTTGTATACGCTCAAGTTGGAAGCGACCATATTAGAACTCATCTCTGACCGGCCGCTTCTCGCTGCACAGTATGTGGTCAAGATTTCCTCCAAGGTTTTCCAAATGAATCGTGTTCAGACTGGAGATGCCAAGTAAATGCAAATGAACTGCAGTGGAATCTCGAGGCTGTTCGGGATAGGCTGCACGCAGACAGATACGAGGCAGAGGGAGAGGTTGTTTTTTTTTCTGTTTTTTTTTTTCTTTGAGAAAGTAAACCGCATGACTCTTCTGAAAACCAAAACATTATCATTCCCTCCCCATAGCTTCACTGGAAACGCTTGCTGGACAGAATCTTCCACGACAACTTCTCAGAAGACGAGGAGATAGTAGTGCTGGCCACCGACTACATACAGAAAGTGTCCGATATCATCAAGACGACTTCGAAGAGGTAAATGGAAGAGGGATGGGGCGGGGGGGGGTGAGCGGAGGGCACTGAGGTGTATGGAAAATCAATGAAATGAGACTCATGCATTCGTGAGTTCGTACTTTTTGAGCGTGTGTAAGCGCTTTTGTTTGAGTTGTTTAGTGCGTGTGCGTGTGTGTGTGTGTGTGCGTGTGTGTGTGGTGTCTTTGGTTTCGGGCTGTCACTACAGTTTGGGTAACAATGCAGTGTCAAGGGGTCTATGGATTTGTTTTTGAGAGCTGCTGTGCATGTATTTGGGTGCATTTGTGTGTGTGTGTGTGTATGTGTGTGTGTCGGAGGTAAGTCACTGCCGGGTGAACTTCCAGCGCTACTGCAGCTGATTATTATTGATCCACACCCGCATCTTCCCACCCCCCCACCCCCACCCCCACACACACACACACACACACACATTCTCTCTTCTTCTTGACAGACTCCAGAGGTGGCTGTAGAGGGCTGCTTCGTGTCAGGATGTGTTAGAGGCACTGACAGCTCGCCAATAGTCACCGTGCTCTACACACCAACACACAACACCGCTCAACATTTCAATACACACGCTGCCTGGCTGTATGGCTGTATGACAGGCTGCTGGACCGGTTGATCTGTGACCGGCTGCGGGTCTGGCTCTATACCAGCGTAACCCGTTCAGGCTTTTTGGTAATTTCATGACTTACCAGCTCATGATGTTGTGGCTACGTTCTGCAGTGGTAATTTTATTACCTCCACTCCCCATTTCACACTTGCCAACTCACCATACTGTACTTACATGCTCTGATAGTCATAAGGACAGGTTAAGGGCTTCCCATAGACAACCAGTGTGTTACTGAGTAATTATATGTAATAAGACAAACTGCATCAAATCCATCGTATCAGAGGTGGACGCCACTGACTGGCTCATATCTGATTTTTAATAAAAGGTCATATTGATTGCTATGTGTAGCATTTTTAAATATCAATATCTTGTTGTCAGATTAATTGTGAGGCTGGCATAATTACAGTAAACCAGTGGGACCATGGTGGAGATGATAAAGGGGAGACTCTGCTCTGTTTCCACCTCAGTGGCTTTGTTCGATGAACGTAAAAATAAAATACAAGACATTTTAAATTGTTTCCTAACATAAATTTCAGTTTCACCAATCCCAATATGACATTTCCATGCTATGCTATTACTAATAATTCTAAAGTTAAACATCAGCAGTATCATAAACAACAATACTCTTACATCACATAACTCACACACACCAGTGTTACGACCAATGTTGCCAACTTGGTGACTTTGTCGCTAGACTTATTGACTTTTCAGACCCCCCTGGAGACTTTATTTCTCGAAAGCGACTAGCAACAAATCTGGCGACTTTTTCTGACCATGGGAAGCAATGTTAATGTGTTGAATCCCAAAGCATTTGGCAATAAATTGGTATGGCTGATGCCGGTTTGCTCTACTTGCTTGTCTAATCCAGAGAGGTCTGATGATCACAGTGCTTCCCACACACAGCATATCCCTCCTCTCTCTGCTGAGAGCAGGGACTGTAGGATAGGGTCCACTTGTAATTGCTACCGGCGTACACCGAAACTGGCCCGGGTGGGCGGAGTCAGCACTTAATATTAAAACGGGCTACGCCGTGGCATGCATAACAAGTGCAGCCTTATAGTGTATATTGATATGCAAATTATCATGTGACGTCATCTGGCGACTTTCTACACTTTCAACACTGATTACAACAACTGGCCACATTGACTGTGAGCTGCCATGTGCGTTCTATACAGGAGCCTTGTAGCGCTCCTAACTGGAGTGCTAACATATAACTAGCTGCCTCAACTCGTATAAATTTCACACAAACATTCAAGTAACCTGCTTAGCTAGACTCACACATGTTTACACACAAATAATATTATTCAATTCTGGTTATATGAAGCATAATTTAGTACTTCATACCTGAAAAGAGGAGAAGAAATGACCAATAAATGAACAGACTTTGCGGTGTTTCCTCCTGCTTTATGTTGAATGAGGAAAACAATCTACTGATAATCCTTGCACTTGTTGATCAATTGCTTTGGCCTGTTGCAGAAAGCAATTGATCAACAAGTGCAAGGATTATCAGTAGATTGTCATTCGATTAATGGTTGGAGTATATCTAAACCAATGACCTTTCTTTAGCATGTAAATAAGTAAGAAATCATGCTTTTTTTGGCTACATACCACTGTCTTTACCTCCTGTGAATTATAACCAAATCACTTTTTCACTACTTTTTAACAAAGTTAAGATCACATTTCATCTTCACATCTTCCCTTCTCTCCTTGCATTCTTCAAACTCCTTTAGTGCGTTTTACACCACTTACTTTTATCAGCCACAACAAACGATAGGATCTTTTTCGCAGCGTGTGCTCCGGTACGATACGAATTAGCTCAGCTCCCATCAGTGCCAACATCTCTTTCTCCTATCAATTTCTCCACTATCTGCTCTGCTCTCCATTTTTCCACGGCAAAATGCTCCTTTCTGTATTCCTCCCCTCTCTCTTATCTGGTCTCCTATACCGCTCCCCTGCATTCTTTGTGGGATAGACTTTATAATAAGAACACACCGCCATGCACGCACGTTGGAGTCGGAGTGCAATTTGAAGATGCCAGGTAGTATCATTAGGTGATATGGCCGGCAAATCCATAATCCCCTGTGCAATAATACGGTTACCATCGCCACCGTCCCCATCCATCAGCCTGGTTACACTCCTCCTCAGGCTGCTCTGTCTCTTCGCTGGTTGTTTACCTCTTCTCCATTGAGGTGCTTGTCCATCCATCCATCCCCCCCCCTGATGGCTTTAGTAATAGATTCCTCGCTATGGGATTCAATCATTCTCTCTCTCTCTCTCTCTCTCTCTGTCTTTTGTTCCCATCTTCCCTCCACCTGTGTCTTTCTAACATCTTGTCATCCCCTCCTGCTTTTTTTCCATCACCAGCTCACTCGCTCAGCTCGAGGGTTTGAGCGATATGGGTTTTTGAAGGCCGATAATACTGATAATTTCCGGTTTGAAGCTGCTGATAGAGAGCATTTTGTGCAGATGTTCAATATCTTTAAAGCTGCACCAGGCAATTTTGCACGTTGGTGGCTCCAAATGGCAGCAAGAGGTAACTGTTTGAATTTTGAGGACTTCATTACCCAGAAATCATTATGTCAGCTGAGAAAATGTCTTCTTCTTAGTGTCTGGTGGGGTGGAGGTGGTGAAGAGGTCTCTGTTCTTCTCTGTTGCAGCCCCACTTTGTGATTTAGAATGATAAGACGTGTATTTTTACATTAATATTTTGTATAGTGTAGCTTTAAATTTGACCATTTCCATGCCAAATTCTTTAGTGTTTTTCCCCGCAGAATTGTATATTCCTGTCAGGGTGGAAAAACCTCTGAAACAGCATTTAGACCATCATGGGACACTAAAACTCTCCATTGAAACCCCATATAATAATAATAATAATAACAACAAACTGCATCATATTCATCATATCAGAGGTGGATTACACACATTGGCCAATATCCAATTTGCCAATATCGGCTCCATATATCAGTCTACTCCCTCTCTCCCTGTCTCCAACTTTCTGACTCAGTTCCTCTTCACTTCTCGCTCTCTCTCTCTCTCTCTTTCGTCCTCCCGTCACCAAACTCTTCTCTCCTCCATCCCCTGCTCCCTGACTCTCTCCATCTGTCTCCCTCTCCTCCTCCTCCTCCTCCTCCCCCCCTCCTCCCTCGCTCCTTCTCTGCTCCTGAACTTTTTCGTGATAATCTTCCCTTTCTTCCAATTCTGCCTGGGTCCCCTGACACCTCTCCGCTCTCCCACCTCTCCATCTTATATATCTCTCCCTCTTTCCCTCTCCATCTCTGCTTCTGTCACTTCTCTCCCTCCTGTCTTCCTCCTACTCACCTGTTCTTTCCCCTCTTGTCTGTTGCCACTCTCATCTCTCTTTTCGCGTCTCCATCTCCCCCCCCCCCCCCCACCTGTTCTCTGCCTCGGTCTGGCTCCAGTTTCTGTCTCCCAAGAAGTTCATTATCTGGATTTAAACAAGGGTTAGCATTGCTACTTCCTGTGAGCACACGCACACACACACACACACACACACACACACACACATACACACACACACTGATGGGCTCTCCTAGCTCTGCCATTTCCTGAGGGGTGTTGCTCATTTGCATAGCTGATGAGAACTTGGTCAAAAATGCCGTGGTTCCTCACAGCAAGGGATCTCTGCACCGCTCCCTGTTATTTGCCAATTACACAGCTTGTTGCAAGCAAACGCACGCACGCACACACACACACACACACACACACACACACACACACACACAAGCAAACTGAAGTTAGCACCCACACTGGGACAACACTTGGAGTTTGAAACTATATGTGCAGAATCCTGTCTGAACAACCTTCCCTCCTCCACTTGCAGAAAAGCAATGTTGGGTGCTAATGGGTTACAGTAATATAATTGCTTTCCCCAGTAATGCGTAGTGTAATGAATGAGTATTTCACTTTCAGTAATGATAATACAGTTGCCAGTCAAAACAAATAAATTGTTACTTTTGTTATCACCGTCTCTACATATGAGATTGAAGTTGAATTATCCAAAAACTATATCCCACCGCCATGCATCTGATTTGTTTTCCTCATAATTAGTCATCATTATCTCACACTCTGCTAGTTTAGATGACAAATGGTGGAAAAGTTTCTATTCTCCTGGTAGAAGTTGATTTTGTCCAAGAACATTGGACATCTACGCTGTTTGGTTTCTGATCATTTGCAGGAGAGGGAAGTGAGTTATCCTGATTTTTGAAAGTAAAAGAGGATGCAATCACCAATTTAGGGGGTGTAACAGAAATGTAATGAGTAGCGTAACAAATCACTGCTTCCAGGTAGTAATAAGTGAAGGAATGTGAAGTAATAAGTGAAGGCGCTTGCAGACAGCGGGCGAAAACCGCAGGAACCGCCTGCTGTCTGCAAGCACCTAAAAGGCGCGGCTACACTAGCAGGAACCTATGTGGGAATTAACTTTGCTTCCCATTCACGTCAACTGAAAACCATGCAAAGGATGAAGGAAAACAATCACTTCTGGCTGCGAACTGATTTCACACTTTGCACAGAGTTCAAATGTGGTAAACTTTGATCTGCAAATTCACTCAGTCAGCCAAACACTTGTTAGACCATGTTGACTTCTGAGGAAAAAAATCCAACATGGAGGAATCCATAATGTTATATAATATAGATGGTATATAGATGGTTTTCCGATTGTAATATAGCCTACAGAAGTGCTCAATAAAGAAGAGAAACAAAGGTAGCCTACAGTTAACATTAGCTTGCTAACCACATAGCATAGTATCAGAGTTGATTGATTGCTACTTAGCTACATTAACTTGCTAATCAAACAGTCGTGAGCTTAGAATTATAAGGTTCTATCTGCCTTCAGGATAGTTCTGAGATATTGAGCTTCAAAGTTTTCAGCATCCATTGAGTTAAATGGAGATGGGTCCTTTTGTTTTAGAAATGGCAGACTCAAAAATCATTATTTTCAAAAAATAACACCACACATATGTCATGTCAGGCACTCACAGAATAGGTTCATGCGACTAACTCAGTTTTGACAAATACCTTATAAATACCTTATAATACCAAGGTCACGCAATATAGAATCAGTGGAATGATAGTCAGTTAGCTACTTGACCAGCTACTACAACAATGAATAAAGATTGATGCAAGGTTGTTGACAAAGTTGAACTTATTGTAGAAACCATGGTAGCTATATTCTAGCGATGTCCTCTGCTACTAGTTCGAAATGCCCACCTTACACAAAGCATATGTCATGTCTTTTTTTCATTGCGATGAAAGAAGAGAAAACAATGGGTGAATTCAGGTGTGACCGCCCCTTAACACTCACTCTCTTCCTGCTGGTTGGAAATTTGAAACAACTCTACGGGCGCCACAGTTACCTAACCGCTCCTCCGTCCAGGACTGTCTGAAAGTAGAGGAACTGGAAGTAACCGGCCAATTCTGGTTGGGTTTTTTTGTTTTCCTGTTGGGGGATGTGGAGAGCAGAATGTTTCCTACAGCGTCACTCCAGTCCTGCTGTTTTCAAGCCTTACTCCCCTTCCTCCCTCCCTCCCACACACACACACACACTCTGTCCCATTTGTTGGCCCTATGCAATGGAGGTCAGGGGTCACGACAGAGGTGTTCGCCCGCTGTGTCATTCTCCAGCTGAGCAGACAGAGAGGAGGGCTTGTTCCCTGGAAAGGTCACTAATGGACCATAGAAATACTCTTTTGTATCAACACTGTCCACCCTACAGGATGCTATCACTCACACCGTTTAACCACACACACACACACACACACACACACACACGCCTTTCAAAATGGACACACTGTGCATTTACACTCTGAGAGGTGAAAAGGTGACAGACAAGTTTCGAAAACACACACACACACGCACACACACACACACACACACACACAGGTACATCATCCGCCTACTAATCAGTTGTGGGATTCCGGATGACAGGATGGAGAGATGGTTCTTCTTCCTTCCCTCCCTCGCTTCCTTCACTCCTTCCTCCCTTGCTCCCATCCACTCCTTCCTCCTTAAGTCCTTTGCTTCATGAATTTCTTCCCCTCCCTCCCTCCTCCGTTCTTGTCCTCCCTTCTTCCTTCTCTTGCTCCCGTCCTTTCCTCCCTTCCTCGCTTGCTTCTTTCCCTCGGTCCTCCCCACCTTGCTTCCTTCCCTTCTCTCCTCCTTACCTTCCTTCCTTTCCGTTCCATTCATCCATTCTTTCCCTTCTCTCCTTCCTTCGTTCCTCCCTTCCTGTCCTTCCTTATTCCTTCCCTTGCTCCATTCGTTCCCTCCTTTTTTTTGCTTCCTTCCTCATTTCCTTCCTTCTTTCCTCTGTCCTTCATCCTTTCTTCCCTTCTCTCCCTTCCTATGTCCTTTCCTCCTTTCCATCCTTTCCCTCCCTCCTTCCTTCCTGCCTCTGTCCTTCCTCCCTTTCTTTGTTATGTTCCTTCCCTACTTTCCATCCCTCCGATTTCATTTCCTTCCTTCCTTCTTACCTCTGTCCTTCCTTCCGTCCTTTCCTTTCTCCCTCCCACCCTTTCTCCTCCTCTTCTTTCATCCCTCCCTTGCCTCTTTCCTTCCATGCGTTGAAAGCCCAAATGACATTATCATCCATCTCTCCTTCCATCCATCCATCTAGCCATCCGTCGATCTTCCAAACCCCTTCTTCCTGTTCTTGAACCACGCCTTTCCACCTCTCTTTTTCTCTCTATCCTTTCCTTTCATTTCCTCTCCTCCTCCTCCCTTCCGGGGTCTCTGTGGTATGAGGCTGACAAATGGATCTATCCATCTCTCTCCATCCGTCTCTCTATACATTCTCTCCTCCCTCCATCATTGGAAATACATACCTCCCCCCATTAAGAGTTTATTGACAGAGCAGTGGCATCTCTCTCCTTTATTCATCCCTCCCTCACCTCCGTCCATCATCGAGTGTTTGCACAACATACAACATACAAGTCTATTGACAAGAGCAGTGGCACTCCCATCCTCTGTCCATCCATCTCTTCATCCTCTCTCCATCTTTTTTCTTTCTCCATCCCCCTTCTCTCTCCTCGCTCTATAATAGATCGAGTGTGTGTGTGTGTGTGTGTGTGTGTGTGTGTGTGTGGGTACGGTCCCCACGCTCCGAGCTGAGATGACTGCAGCCAATCCCATTAGCCAGATGAGCAGGCCTCCAATGAAGGGGAAAGCATAATGACAACACCGGCGTCTCTCTCACACTCCTCCCTCGCCGTCACTCTCTCTCTCCGTCTGCTCCCGCCGTTCCTCCGTCGCTCAAGCTCCTCTCGAGGGTGTGTGTGTGTGTGTGTGTGTGTGGAAAGCTGGTGTGTGTGATTGGAAGGCTGTTCTCTAGGTGAGCGTGTGAGTGTGTCTCCCTTTGAGTGTGTTTTTGCATGTTTGTCTTTAAATATGTCCTTTATATATGTCCTTATATATGTATGTATTTATACATGTGTATTTCTGTGTGTGTGTGTATTCATGTATAGGTCAGTGGGTCAGGGGTTCAATTCCTGCGGGGGTCACACACACAATGAAGGTCCATGAGTTTGTGTGTATGATTTTCTGTGTGTGGGTGAAAGCTGTTATATGAGTGTGTATACTTGTGTGTGGGATTTTCTGTTTATTTGTGGGCATAATGTGTGTGTGTACCAACCTTTATTAAAACTCGGATACCCATAGCCATTCGGTGTCGTCTGCCTCCAATATGATGGAGCTTCCTCACTCTGCCTGAAGGAGCTGCTAACCCACCTAAAAGAATTTCACTAGTATGATTTGCAGTAGAGAGTTTTATTGTCTAATGATGATCTAAATGCTGTTTCAGAGGCTTTCCCACCCTGACAAGAATAGAACACTCGGAAACACTGAGTCCTTGTCATGCATGCAGTCAGTGGAGCTAGGTGAATGGAGCGAGATGGACTCGACTTGGCTGCAGGCGGCACAAATTTGATACAATGGGAAAATTTTCAACTTTAAAAGAAGTTTATTTCAATGGCGGGATAAGCCCCCTGAGATAAAGCATTTCATTTTCGTGGGGGTGCTGCAATACAAAAGCATCATGCAGAAACAATTCATAAAAGACAACAGAAAAAAAAACAATGAACATGAACGTGGCCGGCAGGCAAAAAAGTAGAAAAAGAAAAACCGTCAGATTCCCACCCATCAATGGACCTAAGGGTTTCATTTTGTGCATTCTTCAACGTGAGCTAGAGTGAGAAATTTGTCTGACACAGAAAAGCGAAAGCCAATCAGACTTTTGTACATTTTTTTCCAAGATGGACGAAGAGCTCAATGTAGCGGTGTGTGATTACCCCGAGCTTTATGATATATCATTTATTCGAAAAAGGAAAGATGTCAACCACAACCACTAATCATAATGTCTGGGTCTGTTGCAAGTGGTGGCATCAAAGCCTGATTCCACATTATCAAACAGTGATCAAACTCATGACTCATTCACCTCACCTCCTGTCTGAAGGTTTGCTAACTCTAGTGGGGTCTGGGATGGAGGAAGCCCCCCCTCCCTCACCTAAGGTCCATTACCTGTGGTAATGTGTTGATGCAGAGCGCGGGGACAATGTCTTTTTATCTTTCTAACGAGGCCCATTAAACTCCATTCAGCTAATGAGCCTTCACTCCGCTCTCCTGTGATTCAGACTTGCACTGCTTGATCTGTACAGCGCACTCTCACCAACAAGCCCTCTCCTTTCATTTAGCTCCGCCGTGACTCCGTGACTACACAAGCCCACACAGAGACAAGGCAAACACACACACACACACACACACACACACACACACACAAACAAACACAACCTGTGACAATGTATGCACACACACCGAGAAATGCTGTAATTGACCATAATTATAGAGGCAGGCACACACACACACGTAAACATGCACACACACATGCATACACGCATATAGGCAAACATAAACACACACCTCTCCAGCTGTGTTCGTTCAAGCAATTCATCTGCAGCAAATAGACTAAGCAGGTGACAGGAAACAGCAATGTCGCGCGCACACACACACACACACACACACACACAAGCTAAGTCAAGCAAAGCCCCCACACCTGTAACACATGTTGATTGGTAGACAGAGTACAAATGAACAAGGACGCCACCTGAGCCTCTCGTTCATTCGCCCCTCCCTCCCTCTCCCCCTTTTCTTCCTCTCGCTCTTTCCTTTGTCAATTAAATTCACTTCAGAAGTGCTTTGTTGGCGGGACCCCGGGGTGCTGTTGCCAAGGCACTTTTGATTTAATATGCGCAGGGACAATATAGAACTCGGGAAAACAACAACATCGTGGTTCACGTGGAGCCTCGCAGTAGGAGAGGGGGAGGGAGGGGGGGCATTTGTCCCCGCGGGGCAGGAGGGACCTGTGCACCCGGTGGGGGCCGCGAGGACACACCAGCGCCTCATTTTACTGTCTGGAGGGGGGGGAAGACGCAGCTGGAATACATGAATGGATGTTCCATTTTCTCTCCTCTTCCTTGACTTCTTCCTCACCCCTCTCTGTGAGTCACACTGGATTGGTGGGAGTCTTTCTTTTTAACTGCTTTGCCCTATTGACTCTTCACCATTCGCTCTCCATCACTGTCTCTCCCTTGGTTTTTTCCTTGTACTTTTCGGTCTCTCGAGGGGCTCAGAGGGCAGATGGGAAGAGAGAACTCGGGGCCAGATAGAACGAGATTACAGTTAGACACGATACGTGCCGTTCTCGCAAGAGAGCTCGAGAGGAAGTGTGGTGCGCTCTTACAAAAAGGATTTTATACAGCACCAGAAAAGGGTTCTTTAGGTTTGTACCATAGCAGAAGCCTGTTTGGTGCTTTAATGAACCCTTTTAGAATGGTTCTATATAGCACCATGCTCAAATGGTTCTACGTAGATCCTTTATGGTGCTGTAAAGAACTATTTAAAGGAGTACACCATGTTTTGGGGAGATTGTCCCATTGGTGAACTTACCTGTTAAGTGATGAGAACATAAGACACCAAGATCATCCAAGTGTCCCAGGTAGATTGTTGGGTCTGATGCTCCATACTAATACTGACGTCTACACTATGTTGAGTGAGCCTTGTCTTCAATCCAAAAACATCAATATCGGTCGTGAAAAAACCCATAGTGGTCTAACCCTACAGTATACTATATGTTTCTAACTGTATGACTGTGTAGCAGGGCGCTGCTGAACGAGTGACCGCATGCTTAGCTAACCAATCCTGGATGACTAAAGATGAGTCGAGATGAAAGTCTGTGACGAAGCCATTTACCCGTCCCTCCTCTTCCCTCCCCCTTCCCAGGGTCCTCCACAACTACATGCTGTGGCGCATCGTGGCGGCGCTCAGCGAGCATCTGTCCACCGCCTTCCGCAGCACCATCCACGAGTTTTCCCGGGAGATCGACGGCACCGAGCGGCAGCTGGAGCTGGGCAGGCTCTGCCTCACCCAGGCCAACAAACACTTCGGCATGGCCCTGGGAGCCCTGTTCGTCCAGCAGCACTTCTCCTCACAGAGCAAGGCCAAGGTCTGGTGGGGGGGGGGGGGGGGGGCGCGCAGTGGAGGGGTGGAGGAATGATGACTGATGGAGGAGTTATGGATGATGGATGATAAAGGAATGAGGGATGATGGAAGAATGATGGACAATGGAGGAATGATGGACGGATAAAGGAATGGATGGATGGATGGATGGATGGATGGAGAAATGATGGAGGAATGGATGCTGGATGGATGGATGGATGGAGAAATGATGAAGGAATGGATGCTCAATGAATGCATGGAGAAATGATGGATGTGTGGCTTCATAGGTAAATGAGTGGGTGCATAGTTGACAGATGGATGGATGGATCCTTTTGTCCTGTTCAAAGGAGAGAAGGACCTTTTTGTTATTATTAGATGGTAGCCATGTTTCCACCCAACTGCCCAGTGAATTTGAAGCAAACTTTTGAAATTTGGAATACACTAGAAAAATGTAGTCAATCAGTATTGGGCAAGTTGGGCAATAAAAAAGATACACAAACTAATGGTGACACTACCATGATGGAGACTTGTACATTGGAATGACAGTGAGATTCTCTTTTAGATTTTTAGTAGTAAATTTGCAGTGAGATTGAATCATTTGTGGGCTGTATCTGCCAAACCTATCATTTAAATGTGTTTCCATCACAACGTTTATGCAATATTGAGAAAATTTGCCATTTCCATTCAGCTTCTCTAATTTGATGCATCAGATACTTGGACAGAATGTGAAATCAAACAGTCCTCAAGACAGAAAGATAAAAAGGCACAAAACTGACCTAGAATCGAAGCCATGGGACAGATTTATACATGACACTGCTACATGGAATCACTTCAAATATATTTCTTCTGATATTTGTTCATTGAGAGTTAAGATGGTTTAGATTTTCTATATCCCTCTTTCTTTTTTTGTGGTTCATCATTTTCTTTGGCTCCTTGGGGGAGGAAGGGGGTCTGTTTTTTTTATATGGTTTGATGATTTTGATCGAGTCAATGCACTGGGATTTGGGAATTCCAGCCATGTCAATCAAAATACTCTATCTGCCTCTTTTTTTCTACTTTGCTCTTTGCCTAGGTCAGTCGTTCTCAAGCCCCTCACCTCATCCCTTCCATCACCTTTGGTCCCTCTCACTCTCATCTTAAGCCTTTCCCATCTTTTCCTCTTATCCCTTTTTTTTTCTCTATGTATTCTTATCTCAGTCTCATGTCTACTCTGGGATAAGGGGATATGGTTTCCAATGGGATTTCAAACCCCCATGACCCCGTACTCCTTCTTTAAGCCCTTCATCATCTCCCCTTTACACTCTCTTCTTCTCTTACTCTCCCAGTCCACCTCGATCACTTTGTCTTCCACAGAGTTGCCTTGATTCTTCTCTTGCCAACTTCTAAATCCCCATTCTATCAATGCCCAGGACTATAAAATGTAAGTCTGACAGCATTGGATAGGTATTGGGCGCTAATTACTCTGTCTGTACCTTAATTGGAACTTAAGTTCCCAAGTTCCTGAAGTTCCAATTAAGATACTAATAAGTTACTGAGTGTAAATTTCAGTAACGCTTCGAGCTATTGGAGCCTTTCTGATTTATAAAAGAACAGACAAGAGGGTGCTTCTAAAATGGGAAGTAGGCTCTTCTTCTATCCTTCCTCCTGTCCCTGTTTTTTGCATTCCCTCTCTTGGCAATACGACCTGTTTCAAGCAGACTTTGAGATTCTTGAGGATTTTTTTTATGGCAACCGGGCCAAATGAGAAGCTCTTGCCACTTGGAGCAAACATATTATTTTGAAACTCACAAAAGATTTTTTTTCATTCACATAAAAATCATTAGTGAAATGGATTAGTGAGGCAAAAAGTAGTACTGAAAATGATCACCCCAGGTAGCACCCTAAGCAGGTTCCTAAAAGTTAATGAATGTTCGCCCTGAGTAAATTTTATAACATTGTCCTTGGATTACTTAAAGGCATTTTCTTTCCCTCTCTGGGACTTGCTGAAATTTGAAGACATTCAAAAGACAGCCTCGGTGATCATGGTTTCATTGGTGGCTGGGTAGGTCACTCACATATGACTGGCCACTGTGAATGAATGTATAACTGGTGGTCCAAAACTCTTCACAAACCCTTCATGAAGGCTAAATCCCAATGTCCAATGTTCTGGATGACAAACCCTTGCTGACTTGGTTTCAACTAAGAAATGTGTTTTTCAAGTGTGCAGGGGGGGCATTCCCCAATACATTGGGATTCAGCTATCATCTAATAGACATAGCCTTATGCCACATTCACGCCATGTCGGATTTACCATGAATAAATGTTTGTCAGCCTCCTAGTGGTAATTACAAGTAGGACGTGGGAATTTGTTGTGGGCACCGTTATCTCACACCGTGCGTCATCACAGGCAGCAAACACTGCAGCGAATCCACCAATGTTCATATTGGATGTGGGCATTCCGACTAGTTAAACACATGAACACTTCCGATATGATATGAATGCCGCATTAACCCTGCGCTCCCACCCCCACAGGTACAGGAGCTGGTGGAGGACATAAAGCACTCCCTGGACCTCCGGCTGCACGAGCTGGACTGGATGGACGAAACCACCAAGGAGGCTGCCAGAGCCAAGGTTTGAAGCCCAGCTCCGCTTCTGCACCACATCCATGACTCACTGCCAGATCCGATTAGTATTTTAAAAGGACTTAATTCTTCTTTTTTTCCCCCCGATTCTTTTCTTTCCGGGGTTGATTGATTACTTGGTTAGATGAAAGTGTGTGATAGAATACATCAAGGGCTTGACATTGAGAACTGAGGATCGTCTAATCCGGGTCTCTCTCTGGTGCTGGTTTAGGGTCTGCAGTGGGAGATATCTCTTCTAATACTTTAACAATCTGAAGTTATAATCCTTTTAGAGGGCTGTGTTGAATATAAAGTGCTCCCCTGTAATCCTATTACACTGGTTTGCTTGATTAGTTGATCTTGTGTTGTGTGTGTGTTAGGATGGTTGTGTACATGGGTATGTGTACGGGGGTAAGCACATGAGTGTTTGTGGGGGGGTTACTGGTTACTGCATGTGCATGGCGGGTGGTGCAGCATGTGAGTGCAAAAGCTTTAGTTGTGTATCCACACTGTATGATGATTGTTTGTCTCAACCTTTCTGCTATTCTGCCTCTCCTCAACTTCCTCTCTTCTCTCCCCCAGCTGCAGCACATGATGGTGATGACAGGCTATCCAGATTTCCTGCTCAAACCTGAGCTCATAGATCAAGAGTACGGGGTGAGTCATAAGCCTCTTATTTCCCTCCGTCCTGTCCTTTCACAATCCTCCTCACCACACACAAGCACCTGCGCACACACAAAATCCACTTCCCGCTGTCTCGCTGCGTGTTTGCCTCTCTCTGCCTCTAGACCCCCTTTCCGCCTGGCATTGCCAATGCCATGCATCTGTGATCGGATTGCATTCAGATAGAGCAAAAACACGTGACATCCAGTAAATGAACCCAAGACACATTGAAGACTTGAGCACCCAAGCCAGCTCTAATTCACATATGACATAAACAGAAATAAACTTAAGCATGTAGATCCAACCAGGACGCACATGCAAAACAACCAGCACAGGCAGCTCAGATATTAACATACAGATGTTCATGTCTCTTTGTGGTTCCGCAGTTTGAGGTGGATGAGAAGACCTACTTCAAGAACATCCTCAACAGCATCAAGTTCAACATCAAGCTGTCAGTCAAGAAGATCCACAAAGAGGTGGACAAGACGGCGTGAGTCTGCACTCTGCATCCAGTTTCATCACCACAGAATGATGCCTCACATGACACAAGCTAGCTGTACTGACACCATGTGATTAAAGAGTAACTATACCCCAGCCAAATCTGTGGTGAAGCCTGACACCTAATGGTGAAAAGTAGGGTACTGAACTGGTCATCTGCTATTGGCTGGTCTACCCTCTATAGAGTACAACAGGGGGTGAAATCACCTGGCACAAAAGACCAGCCAATAGCAGATGGCCAGTTCAGTGCCCTACTTTTTCACCATTAGATGTCAGGCTTCACCACAGATTTGGGTTTGGGGTTCAGTTACTCTTTAAAGACTGTAGTTGCAACATTGTGAGTTTAAGTCTCTCTCTCCAATATATTTGATATAACATTTATCCCTATCCCTCGCTCTTTGGCTTGACGTATTTGTCACTGAACCACTAAATCAAAACCAGCAACAGATATCAAATCAACATATACAGCAGGAGAAAATGCATTTGATTAACTTATCTATAGCAGCCAGACCGCAGACAAGTGCTGTAGGAAATGCAATTCATTTTTATAAAATACAGTTCAATACAGTTATTACCTGAATTGAGTGCCTCTCTGCTGTGACAAGACATCAGAGACGCATTAGCATTCCAACAACTGTATCATTAGTCCACACACTCGACGCCCCGAAGAGTTAAATCACGTATTCCCCCTTTATCACCCAAAAAGGTGATCCTTTCATTACTCACTCTGTCTCGCCGCAGGAAAAAAGGAAAAAAAAAAAACATTCCTCCTCCTTCCTACTCCATCTTTCTATTTGTCTCCCCTCCATCTCCCCGCCGCCCATGCAGAGCCATCAGTCTTTCACTCGTAGAACAAGGGCATCTCACACTTTCAAAGTTACTCTTTTGGGAGGTTTTTCTACCAATCGATGAGTCGGGCTTTAAGTGGATTACCATGAAGGAAGTGTCCATGTTTTCATATGCAGAAAGGAACTTAGGCCATCCGTGGGACCCCACACATCGAATATCTCTCACCCGGGGGGTTTAGAGAGAGATACGTATGGGTACTTGCAATTCTATTCAGGATCTGGGTGTGTTACCCTGAAATGCATGAGGAAGACGTGTGCTTTGAGTGTGTGTTGGTTGTGTGTGTGTGTAAGTGATCCCCTCTGTAAAACCCATGTTTGACATTGTTTTTCTCTTTCAGGTGGCTTCTTCCCCCTCAGGCCCTTAATGCCTACTACCTCCCTAACAAGAACCAAATGGGTGAGTGTGTGAGTGATCGTTGTACATACTGATATTTGGCGCTCTCTCTCGCTCTCTCTCATCCGTCTCCCCCCCCACACACACACACACACACACACACACGCAGAAGAGTCCACAGTCTTTCCCCATTGCCATTCTGCACCACGACATGCACCGTGCATTAGTTACACGCAATTACACCATGTTGGCATCTGTTTTTGACAAGTCAAACACGATGGCCTTTTTTTTTTTTTTTTTCAAGAAAAAGCACCCCAACCCCTCATATCATATTCCTTCTCATCACTCACTTTCTGCTTCTATCTCCACCTCACATACTTAATATCCCCCCGGAGGAAAAACAAGCAGTAACACCTTCCCCTACGCAGACTTTTAACAAATCTAGCCTTGCGATGTCATCCCTCCCTCCCTCCCTCCCTCCCTCCCTCCTCCTCCTCCCGGTCTTGGCCCGCTCTCTCTGTGCCTGCCTGCCTGCCTGTTGGATTTAATCTCTCGGAGAAAAATCAATGGTGAGTTCGCGAGCTGACGGTAGAGGACAGAGAGAGTCAGACAAACACAGTCATCATGGCCCCCCGGATCATTTTTTCTTAACCCCCGACATTTCATTTCTCTCCCTTTGCCCAGTTCTTCTCGCTCTCGCCCTTTGTCCTTTTGTATGCATTTTCCTCGCTGCACGCTCATTTTTTTTTTTCCTCTATTCTCATTATCCTCTTAAGTCGTACCCCTGTCTCGCCCCCTCCTCCTCTCTCTCTACTCTCATTTTTTCTGTCATCATCTGGTCCTCTTTCCCTCCCTCCCTCCTCTCTGTCCTTCTGATGGGGGATAGAGAAAACTTCATGCGGTATATGGAGCGGCCAAATGGAAGGTGGAGTGTTCCCAGTGTCCGAAATTAACTTTTTTGGCTCACCTGCCAAGGACTGGTAAACTAAAAATAGAAGTAGAAATATGTCATCCTGGCCGTTTTCACTGCTATTTTGTGTGTAGAATCAGGTACTGTGGGAAACATTCAATAAAGAGACAAGAATAGAGTTTTAATTTAAACCTTGCCCACTCACTTATACAATGGATCTATTTTTGTCTCGGTCTTAATTTTTTCTTTTTAGTGTCCTCACTCCTCGCCACATGGGAAATTTCTATTGACAGAGAGCTAATTAAGCAGCCAGACAGCAGAGAAACAGAAGTTTAGATGCTGCTGCTTTGTGTAGAGCAGCGTAACAGACAGCCAATCAGGAGCCTGTTTGATACAGAGTCACTGTGCTACTGTGAATTAATTGGTTCCCAGTCAGAGAGAGTGAACCGTGGTCAGCAGGGACAAAGTCTGACAAAGGCAAAGACCAAAGACTTTATATAACTGCAAATGTTTCAATTTTTTTTTTTACCAGCATTTGGCACTTGGTGGATGGTACTTTCAGACCCTGGCTGTGCCAACACATAGATCCTATGTTAACCCAGTGTCTTTCCATACTTTTCTATCCTTTGTATTGAAGCATGTCTTCAATAAAAAAAATTTCCACCACATTGAACTCTCTCCCAATTATCTCCAAGGCCATGAACACAGACGAAGTCCAGCCGAGTTCCCGCAACCAACTGTATGGCGGATAACGCGTCTGACCACTCAAAGCTGCACCAGGCAACTTCGCAGTTTAGCAACCCCAAGTGGCAGCGAGAGATAACAGTTTTTATTTTTGAAAGTTTGAAGGGCTTCGTTACCCAGAAATCATGTCATGTGGCGTCAGTAAATGAAAAGTGTTCTACTTAGTGTGTGGTAGGTGTGGAGGTGGTGAAGAGGTTCAGCCGTTGTTGGGGAGTCCAGCTCTCTCTGGATGGAGCACTCGCTCTCTGTTTAGGAGACACTTTGTATTTCACTCTTAAGATTGGATTCGTCACTTCCTGTGTGCCAAGATTTCCCACCAGTGTCCATACCGACACCAGAATTTAATTTGGGCAAATAGAGCAAATCTACAGCGTTTCGGTTAGTGGGGATTTGGATGCTCTTCTCCATTACAGCCCCACTTTGTGATTTAGGCTGATAAGATGGGTGTATTTTTACATAAAAACCGTGCCTAGTGCAGCTTTAAGGGCTCAGTGTTTTTCTGTACCTTTGAGACTGCTCTCTCTCTCAGACTGAGACTGTGTCACTCTCCCTGCAGACTGCAATAACACCTTTTTCCTAGTACTGCTACTGGAATGTGTGCTATTTTTTGTGTGTTAGGTTGCAGAAGTATCTGGACCCTAACACTTCCTTTATGTTGTGTTTGTATCTCTCTTCCAGTCTTTCCCGCTGGCATCCTCCAGCCCACGCTCTACGACCCTGAGTTCCCACAGTAAGTAGCCTTCCTCCTGTCCTCGTCTTCCTCTCGCCGCCGTCCGCCGGGACGCTGTTCTCCAACACACAACAACTCTGCGGCCACAGCAACAGCGGTCATTAAGGGCCGCGCTAGTCTGGCGAGCCTTTGTTTCGCTGGAGTCCCAGTACACCTGATTACACCAATTAACTACCCACCAAGAGCTCAATTACTGAACAAGGTCTTGCTAATGAAACAAGTGTCATTGAGAGGTCGCCTCCCTAAATTCGAGAACATTGAGTAATTTGAGAGTGGATGAAAGTAGATGGCTTCCCTGTATGGCTCTTGTTGATTATTTCAGTTGTACCATGACATTTTTTATTGGATTTTTTTTTTTTTAATGAAGCTGCAACTAGCTGATTTTTTTGTCCTGATATAGCCATATCATTCAATTTAATACCAATTAATAGGAATATTTATTTAACGTATTCATTGTTTCCCTCGGAGTTTTCTTTTTGTCAGGGTGGAAAAGCCTCTGAAAGACAATTTAGATCATGGGACACTAAAACTTTGTAATAACAATAATAAGCATAATCATAATAAAACATATTCATGCAGACTTGTATGGAATCTGATCAAAATGTCCGGATAGAATCAGCTCAGGTTAAGGTCTTCCCATAGACAACCAGTGTATTGATCAATTCTACAATAAATATGCATCAAACTGCATCATATCCATCATATCAGAGGTGGACGACACTGAATATCTGATATCCAATGATAGTAATAATGATAATGATATTCAGTAATAAAGAATAGTATCATCCCAATATATCGGCAAACTAATAACATCAGTCTAACTCTATTCCTAACTTTGTCTTAAAGTACCATAAAGTAGTCAGTCTCATCAGATATACTGCAGCCCTGAAAAGACTGCCAACATCAGCTATAGAATAGAGGGAAATGTACAAATAAACAACAATTTTTCCGCTCAACCAACTCCTTGTTAAACTGAAGTCGGACAATACCTGCCGCTGTCAGCTTGAGCATCGGCAAGGTCATTGTGTACGATCCATACTGTGCGTCCTCCTGCATTCATACCAAAACCCCGGAGCAACCACACACACACACACACACACAT
The DNA here is from genome assembly GCF_046629955.1 of Centroberyx affinis. Lineage (NCBI taxonomy): Eukaryota > Metazoa > Chordata > Actinopteri > Beryciformes > Berycidae > Centroberyx > Centroberyx affinis. Next base: position 42,048 of record NW_027278899.1, read on the forward strand.
CAGTAAACCACCTCCTCACAAATATGAGCTAATTAAACCTAGCAGTCCGTGTACCCAACATTAGCCAACACTTCTACGTCTTCATTAGAGGTGATCGCCGCTCCACTCTACCTCCTGCCATGCATACTGATCAATATTAATGATTGTATTAAAGGGTGTGTGTGTGTGTGTATGCCGCGTAGGTGCCTATATGTGTGTACCTGTCCCCCCTGAAGTTATTACTGCGCTAGCCCTAACCTCGCATAAACTCTCTCGCTCTCTCTTTCTCTCTCACACGCACACACATAAACACACACACACACACACACCCCTCCGCTATCACGTCGGGTATAATGAAGCTTCAATCAGCCAGTTAGTTTAGAGAGTGAGTCGGGGCCGGTGTGAGGCAGTGTATCGACTAGCTGTCAGAAAGTCATTTTCAGACGTAGCCATGTGAACAGCCCTGGGGCTGCCCTCTCATCACTCTCCATATCTGCATGGGCCGCATGGACAACGCTCTGCCTCGGCCGGGGGGTCAAGGAGAGGTGGAGCGGCCCCGCTGCTTTCTGCTAGAGGGAGGGGGGGGGGGGCTGACACAGAAGGCCAATGGGGATCTGCTGCGTCCCTTAGAGTGGGGGAGAGAGAGACAAATGTAGGTTGTGAGCCGGTGTGCCTCACACAACATAATAAGGAAACCTGTGTTTTTGTGTATTTTCAGCTTGTGAAATGAGCTCTGTTCACACTGCAACCGAAAGCATCCCAAGTATGAATTCCCGATCTGATGTTTCCCAATCAGTGTGAACAGCAAAAAAAAAAGCTGCATGGAGTCACTTTTTTCAAGTTCCGATCTGGATCTCATGGCTCGGATCCCGAGGCATGCGACCTACATACGACTTCTATTTGGAGGCTAAATTGAGAATCTGTCAGCATCGCCGTGACAATAAGTAATCTTATGTCATTCATCGGAGACAATTGTCATAATTCGGGCGCCCACGGCAGCTTGGCTGAGCCGGCGTTAGCACGGAGGACAACGAGACACAACAATGGAAAAAAAAAAACACAAACAGACGGCTGTATTGCTATTTAGGGAGACACCTCAGTTCAGTCAAACGGCTCATTCTGTTCAGTATTAATCTGAGCAGATATGCATATGGGTCAAACTTACTTTGGTCCACTGTGAGAGCGAGTAGTGTAATACAACATTAGAAAATAAAAGCAACTACACAATTCATGGTATTTGCTTTGTTTCGTTTGTATTACTTTTCCACCAGATATCACTGCATAGAAATAATCTGTTAATACTTGTAATTTCATAAAAAAGTAAGACCTCTAATAGTAATGATCCATCTCTCTGCTGTTGCTAGGTCTCTGAACTATGGGGGAATCGGGGCTATCATCGGCCACGAGCTGACACACGGATATGACGACTGGGGTAAGAACGGCCACCTCTTCATCCATAATGCTTTGCAACAAGGCTCATAACACTCAGAATACATTAGGAACACCGTTCTGATATTGATTTGCACTCCCTTTAAGTTTCTTCCATCTGTCTCCTCATTTTCATCTTCCCTTCATGACTGAAGAGGATTTAATAGCCTAACTAAATAATGCATCATGGCTTTCACCTGCATTGACCTGTTCAGTCTACTTCATGGAAAGAGCAAGTCTTCCTGATGTTATGAGAAAGTTGATTGATGTATCGCAACGGCTATTTTTAGCCACAATCTCTAACTTCCACATCAAGTCAAAAGTGCTGCCCTAAAAGCTATAAGCTAAATATTTCCAAGACTAAATTTCAATTTGAATGGAGTGCCTTGATTTCAATGATAATCAGGGTGGGAAATTGCTGCCAGCCACCTGCCAAATGCTGGAATACGTTAAATGAATGTCCTACCAGCCCCTTTGGCAGCTAACCAAGCATCATTTGGAGGTCCTGTTCTATTCTACATATGCAGTTGGCAGGTAAAACAGCTAAAGTGCCCGGTGAATTTTGGGATGCACCAACCAAGGTCAACATTGGACCAGAAGACGTTAGTTCCCCTCCCCAAAATAAAGGGCCAGTCCACCGAATTCAAATCTCCCCCCTGACCAGTTTGACTCCCACAGCTATCGAAGCGTAAATAAGCAGAAGTAGTGCCGGGCAGCTCTTTGGACTGTGAAGGGAAAGTTGGAGATTGTGTTGTCTCCATGCTAACACTGCCCCCTGCCCTCTTGCCCCTCATCTTAGTGATGCAATGGTTCATGTCCCTAGGGGGCCAGTACGACCGCCACGGCAACCTCAAACAGTGGTGGACGGAAGACTCCTACAGAAAGTTCCAGACGAAGGCCGAGTGCATCGTCAAGCTCTACGACAACTTCACTGTTTATAACCAGAGGGTGGGTTTGCACACATACTGTACGCACTACAGATATTGACCTCTTATTAAAAATCTCATCTGGTCCAGTCAGTGTCATCCACCTCTGATATGATGCAGTTTGATTACATATTATTGTATTGTATTATTGTCTATGGGAAGACCTTAACCTGAATTGATTCTAATGTGTCATTTTGATCAGATTCCACCATGACAAGAATACAATTCTGAGGGGAAACACTGAATCCTTGGGAATTTGGGGATTTTGTTTTGCCTTGAAAATGGTCAAATTTAAAGATATTGAATATTGGCACAAAAAAAATCGACTTTTGGCATCTTCAATTCATGAAAATTAGCAGTATTGGCCTTCAAAAACCCAAATTGATTGAAGTATATACTGGCACACATACCCACAAGCATATGCACAGATCTTCAAAGTTCATTGAACACAAACTGATAGTGTTTTAGAAGTTTTGGTGATTCTTCTTCTGCGTCTAGGTGAACGGGCGTCTGACGCTGGGGGAGAACATAGCGGACATGGGAGGGCTCAAGCTGTCCTACTATGTAAGTAATAGAGATCATCGCTGTTCTAACAATGCCATTCATAGATATTATGTGGGGTTTTTTTTATACTATTGGAGTGAAACATTTTACTCAGCATGCTCTCTCACTGCACTGTCTCTCAACACACCGTCTCCCTCTGTCCATCCCCGGTCTCGCTCAAATCTGCCTCTCTTTATTCTGCTATTCAATTCAAATTCAAATCAGTGCTTTATTGGTATGAAAGCAAAGAACATTACCGCCAAAGCATCAAGATAAAAGATCAACATTTTCCACTTGAAATCCCCTTCTCTGCTTGTATCCGTCTGTGTGTGTGTGTGTGTCTCGGTGCCTGGACAGTGGAGGAATCTGGGATGCTGAATATTCAGTTCCATATTCAGGGTATCAGCAGTCTGTGTGGAAGTTATCAGTGTTTGTGCAGAAACGAAAAATACAAAGTGAATGAATGAATCCATTAAAATGAATCCACTGGAGAAAAAAAAAAAAAAACATGCCTGTCAGTCAGATTGGCTTTATCTTTTAAGTAGCTATCACTACTCAGTTGCCGTCAGTTTATGGCATTAAGTAGTGCATGTGGCTTCACATTTTGGGGATTTCAGGGAGTTTCTGTCCGTTTTGGTTACAAATTCATCGTAGATGTACGTGATGTGAAGGATAGTAGTTCTGTTTGGATCGCCTGTCTTCACTTTTCACTCCCTCCATTTACATCTCTTTCTCTCTCTCTCTCTCTCTCTCTCCATCCAGGCGTATCAGAAGTGGGTGAGAGAACATGGTCCAGAGAGGCCCCTGCCTGGGCTCAAATACACTCATGAACAGCTCCTCTTCATTGCCTTTGCACAGGTAGGGAAGCCTCTCAGTGCGATTCAGACTGTCTTTCATTCCAGAACGATTAACCGACCGAGTGTGCAGTCTTGCTCGAGGACGCACTGGCTGATGATGAATACCCATTGACCATTGGAGGGGAATCAAGCATGATGGGATGTACTGTTGACGGGACAGCACTAGGCTGCCCTGCTGCCTGTCATTATTACAACTATAACTGGACTTAACTGGAGGGTGTTTAATGGATGGTTTCATGTAACAGTGTTAATATCCAGATGCACTCTCTATGATGCGGTTTCCAAGAATTTCCCGCTGAAAGGCAAGTGACATGAAATCATGCGTATGTGAGAAGCTAAATTTGAAATTCCATATCAGAAAGTTGTGTGTCCAGCATTGGCTACGGGTGTCTGGTTTTGGCCAGTGGTGTCTGTTTTTGGCTAAGGGTGTGCAGGTTTGGCCACTGTTGCGTTCATGTGCTTCTGTTGTCTTTTCAGAACTGGTGTATGAAGAGAAGATCTCAGTCCATCTACCTGCAGTTGCTAACGGACAAACATGCACCAGAGCACTACAGGTACACACACACACACACACCTCTTTTGGACATTTTAAGCAATAGTACAACAGTAGAATAAGCTTCAATTCCTAGATCCCCCCCCAAAAGTGACAAGCAACCAAAACAAAGGAGTACAAAGGTCTGGCCTTTGCTGTGGCATAAATTCATGAATATGACTACTAGGATTACCAAACCACTACAAGTACTTGCACACACACAGAGACAGAGACATTTCACTTGATGTTAGCAGTCATACAAGCTCCATACTGTTTCCTCTCCCCCTGCAGAGTGATCGGCAGCGTTTCCCAGTTCGACGAGTTCGCCCGGGTGTTCCACTGTCCGAAGGGCTCCCCGATGCACCCGGTGGACAAATGCTCCGTCTGGTGACCTCTCCGCCCCCGCCTGCTGACCCCGGGATGCCCTTTGACACCTTCACACGACCCGTCCTGCTTCTCATCCGCCATCCTTCACAGCTCACGGGACACAGTACATAAACAACTTTTCTTGCAGGAGGGAGAGGTATCTCGCCGACGCATATCCGTACACACGAGTTGTCGATTATGAAGTTGTATGCAATTGTCCATTGATAACTCTGTGTGCGCTTACCAAGCTAAATCATGGTACACATGACTATTGATCATGTATCATTTGATTCTATATATTTTTCTATGTTTAGATTTACATTTATTTCCAAATCATCTATTTTTGTATTTCAGCGGATGTATCACGCATACATTTCATATGCTATTTTTTTTTTTAACAACATGTTTCCTCAATTATTTATCTTTTGTGTAGCATAAACTAGAAAATGGTCTATTTCAGCAAATGTAAAAGTTTAGATTAGGGATTGGGAATAGGAAGACAAACTGTTCTGGAATCAGCATTAGAGAGACAGAAGGGGCTTGGGGATTATTTTACAGCCTAAGGTAAAATGGACAAGGACCAATTTAAAATGAACTGGGATCAGTAGCACCCTTCTGCCTGCCAATATTTTGGTGTTTTTTTCTATTTGGTAATGGACTTTGTGTTGCAATGCTGCACTCTTGTGGCTTCAGAGAGAAATGGTCACTGTTCCTGGCTGTTGTATCGTTTGCCTGCATCGGCCTCTTGTTACTGTGAGTGTTTGTACGGTTTTTAAGATCTGTCCATTTTTTTAAAAAGAGGTGAACTCATGGTGACGTTTTTCTCAGGATTTGTAGCAAAAGTGCGGCGCCAAAAGGAGAGCGGTCTCCACGGTATGTGGCTGTTCCGCATCTACGTTCCACTCTTCGGCGTACAGTGACGAAGCAGCTGGCACAAACATCAACACTGGACCTGTTGTGTGTCTAGCGTGAACGTAAAAAAAAAAGATTGTTTTTCCTCAGTGGAATTCACGACATGGTCAATAACTTGACCCCATTGGACAACTTGATTTGAGAGCCCTTTCTATTGGAAATCGAAGAGTCTTTCAGCCCCCCCGTGTTTCCCGATGAACTCCTGACTAACACTTACACAACCCGGCAATCAAGCAATCAAGTGAGATGGAGAACGAGGTCACGCCATATATTCACAGTCACTCACCAAAAAGCAGAAAGCAACACTCTGTACATAAAGTGCAACGATGGTAGATGGAAAACCATACATTTGTACACAGTGCTATTGAAAGATTTTACTTTTGTATAAAGAATCTACTGGTACAAAGAAATAAGAGTCTTTGTGCAGCTGAGAAGTATATCAGATGTCATGGCTGTACAGTTTGTTTCGATGAGAGTGCATGTTCCCCGCCCTGATGTTAAAAAAACCAGCCGTCGCAAACTTCTGATTGACATATATGGAGGACATCACTCTCTTTTACACACACAGTTGTCTGACCCCCCAGCTGCTAGTTCACATGTGGCTGCTATCTCCTCCTATCTGTTGGTGTCTGTTCAATGTTTTGAATAAATCCATGGGATCACTGTGTCATGTTTATTTTTCTGCGTTGGTACGTGCGTGTGTGTGTGTGTGTGTATCTCATACAATATTTCTGTATGTGTACATCGTTCTCAGGATGAGTATGTTAGCTGAGTCCGTCCGGGCTTGTATCCTCCAGCAATGCGAGCCAGTTCTCTCTTGGTCTCCCAGCGCTGGATGGTGGAGGTCCATCTCTCCCGCTCTGCCTCTCCTTTGCTTGAAGCCTGCGAAGCCCAACAGGAATCAAACGGCATATTTATAATGCAACGTCAACAAACATTGCAAACCTGGATCAACCTTTGGACCTGGTGCATTAAAAGATGGAGGCGTCCTGCACTGACATAATTGGGTCCTCCTGACCCTTCCCATGGTGGGATATGTGCCCGGTATTTTCTTTGCTTCTTCTTCGGGTCTGTCCAAGATGTTGACGAAGAACGCTTTGCATTGTGGGATGGGTATGACAAGTTGGCAGTACTTTACTTGAAGTGCACTGATACATTACAAGAATATTAAAAGCCCATTACAAGCATAAACATTTCCTGCAATATAATCTTCGAATCTAATCTATAATCATCATACAAACATTAGAAAATTTCATTCAATTTAGTTTTACATCATTAATTATACAGTACAGATACCCCATGAATTGACATTGTGTTTACTATAGCATGCTCTAGTTATAATAATTACCATGTACTGACAATGTGTTTATAATGTGCTAATAATGCCTTATGATCACAACTTCAAGTAAAGTGTTACTGATAAGTCTGAAGGCTGCCATCTTCATACATTTGGGCCATTCCATCAATATTGATTTTGCTACAGTCCAGTTGTTTCTATTGTGCCTGATGGGGTAAATCAATGAACTCGCATCAAATTCTGTCCAGCTCTGAATCACTGCGATGTGTGTGGATGTACAGTAACAACGGTTGCCTGGAGGCGAACCCGCTTGTGCAGCACGGAGGCCTCCTCCCTGCAGCTCTGTGGGCTAATCCTGTTCTGATAACTTCTTTAGACTACTGGAGTGAAGCAACTCCATTATGGCTGCACTGTTGAGCCAGACAGAACGCACTGAGAATTCCCACTGAATTCAGTTTGCTGTAGTGCTGTAAAAGAACATCTTTTACAAACAAGGTTTTTCACGGTTGGTTAGTCTTTTTCTACAGGAGTTGAGCACATCAAGTTGGGTGAAAACCTCGCATCTCCAAATATCAACTTTTCAAGAACAAGAAAAAGCCTTGTTTTTAGTTTGATTAATGCATTTTTGAGGTAATCCAATGGGGTTTGAGAGGGTTTCTTAAATCCAAGAGGTCGGAGAAACTTCTCAGCCCACAGAGGAGCATGTAATCCTTTGAAGTGAAAACATGAAAATCACCAAAATTGGAGATATGAGGTTTTCACATAACAGCGATATTTATTCAAATTAAGCACTTTCAGCATGGTTATATACATCTACACTGTGACTCAAAAGCCGCATTTGTCCATTTTGCAGAGCTTAATAGAACCTATTAAGCATTCTGAACATGACTCTCTATCTAACAATCTACGCCAGATGCATTCGATTGGGAACATCAATAGCTCTGCTATGCAACTGAAAACATCCCCCGGTCTTATAAAACCTCACAAGGGACAAACATTTAGCCAGAAGTGCTTTTAGAGCTCAATGGCTCTCTGAAAGCCAGTGGGGACTTAAATATTTGATGAGATAATGACGGGCTTAAAGGCTTACTGCTACACATCAGAACAGGAGTTCCTCATAAATGAATGCCTGAACAGTTCTGAGCTAAACTGCTGAATATGTTTTACAGACTAGATCTATGCCTCAGTGTGCTTTCATTCACCGGGTTCAATGAACAAACTTCAGTGAATGAACAGTCTGCGTTATCAAAGTACAAACTGTAGCTTCACATGTACAAATGAAAGTCAATGGATAGGGCCATTTATGAGGAGTGGTGATGAGACCTGAGTCCTTACCTTTGTGTCATATTTGGCGGAAATGGAGGCGCCATCTTTACTGCTTCCTGGGGAGCGATCCCTGCTGTCTGATCCGTGTTTCCTCTCTCTCTGGCTGTCGAACTTGAACCGGTCGTGGGCCTCCTCTAAATTTACAGTGATCTAGAAAAGTGAAGGAGCAAAGACAAAAGAGTGGAATTAACAAGAGCCACGTCTATGTTGACTGGATAATAGGGGCAAAAAGTTAGATGGGACGGCAGGACAAATGAGTGAAGACAATGAGAATGACAATGAGCCAATTTTAATGTATGGACACGCAAGTTCACCTGCTGGGACTCCATCCTGGCCTCTTGGAGCTTACGGTCAGCTTCTTCTTTCTCCTGCAGCTTCCTGATGTTCTCCTCCAACCTCTGTCGAGAGCACAGTGCAATGACTGTCTATCAATACATCACATGTTTAATAAAAAAGATACAATTTCCAGAGATAGTGCAGAGTTTAAGCCCCTGTCCCTATTCTCTAGATTGTGTTAGGTGTAGTAACGCTACCTTGACTTTCTGGGAGTTGTCCAGAGTGTCTCTGTTCTCCAGTTGCTGCTTCAGCTGCCTCCTCTGCTCCCTTATACGAGTTTTCTGATTGGACACCAGCCTCTCCAGCTCCGACACCCGCTCCCGCAGCTCCCGGTTAGCCCTGGACAGGTCACCTGACCTGGCCGACGAACCTTCAAGAGACTGTCTCAGCTAGAGAAGGAAACACACAAAGGGAAATCATACATATAGGTGAGGACATCACAGTACACTTTGGGTTTGTTTGATCTTGTCCATTAGTTTGAAAATGCCCTCACAGCCTATACACTACAGCCTGCAGTCTTACTGGGCCGTACTACTAGATAGATAACAGCTGACTGGATGATGATCTCATGTTGTACCTCTGAGATTTCTCGATGCAATGCCCTCATGGAAGATTTGTCGTCTTTGCTAGTTTGATGCTTTAGAGAGTCGAGCTCTTTGGATAAATAACCAATCTTTGTCTGCGCGTCGTGCAGCTCCTCATCTCTGCAACACATGGTGAGGGCACACAGAGAGGTCAGAAACACATGCAAATACATGCATACATGAGAGCTTATTGACACACACACACACACACACACACACACGTACTGTTACCTCAGTGTGATGGTGACCTGGTGCTGGTCTCTGTCCTGCTCCAGTTTAGTCTGTAGACTGCTGTTGGTCAACACAGCCTGCTCCAAACTCTTGGCTAGCCTCTTGTTGTCCACCTTGGCTGTGTCCAAGGCCTTCTGCAAAGAGTCCAGCTGGAGGGTTCACACACACACACACACACACACACACACACAGACGCACACACAGACGCACACACAAACACCTTGGTCGGAAACTGAGGTGATTTCTCTGTTATTTTTGTATTGTATCATATCATATTTTGTTTAATCATTATTGTTTACGAATCAAATACTCAAAACACACAATTTGAAAGGCAAAGAGATGCACTGCCAGGATTAGTAACAGTAATCTCTAGGGACAGACCAATATACGGGGTCGATATTGCCCTTTTATAAAAAATCAGATATCGGCCAGTCAGTGTTGTCCACCTCTGATATGATAGATATTATTATAGATTATCCTATCTGATCTTCCAAGTTCAAACTAGCCATACTAGCCTATAGCTAGCTAGGTAAACTAGTTAGCTAGCTGCTGACCTTCCAGCATCATGAATGCCATGGGAGGGAATGAATGAATGAAAAAAAAAAGTCATTGCCATTTATATTTTTATTTATATTATGAACAGAGTTCCTTCTTTCCCATTCAACTTTGCCAGTTTGCTAACTGGCGCTCTGAACAACTGTGGCTCTTTGGCTCTGCCCACAGAGGTTTAACTCAACCAATGAGTTTATAATGCTAAACTTACAGATTTGTTGTTCTTGGAGTGAGTAGATGTGAGGAGCTCCTGGAGTTTGTCCACCTCTGTCTGGTGCTTCCGGATCTCTCTCTGAGCCCGCAGCCTGGTACAGAGAGAGGAAATGCATGACATGACATGACATTATTCAGTATAACATGATCCCAATCTGCACATTCTATACATGTACTATCAATAGATCTATATGTATACATCTGCAAATTGAATATGCTGTACATGACAAGGTGTATAGTTACATGTGTATAGTATACAACAGTTATCTGTTTGCCTTGACACTTTGTACATATGTATGGCCTTCTGGCAATGTGAATACAATGCTTGATTTCTTCATATTCTCATATTCTTCTAATTTTCACATATTTTATATATATCTTTATATTTTTTATATTTTTTCATTATTTCATACTGCATATACTTTGTTTTTCCTATCGTAGATATTCTCATTCATTTTGCTTTGGTGGAGTATGTTGTAATATTATCATTTTGCACACACTCAATGTTGGAATTCATATTTTTTTCTGTCATGCATTTCATACTTCATATGTTACTGGCACACTGAAATTGTCAGTTTAATACCCCTCATTTGCAATATCCTTATTTATATTCTATTTTCCTTCCTTCCTACTTTTGTTGCGGCAACAATTACATTTTCCTTCGGGATCACTTAAAGTTTCATCAAATCTCATTGTACAACATCGCCCATATGCGCCCATACACAATCACACAAACGGCAACACACACTTAACACAAAGTGTATACACCTGCAGCAACAGGCACGTTACATTTACTGATACATCTCCATCACACACACATACGCACACTTCCCACTAAACCCCGTCCAGCTCTGACCTGTCCTTCTTGAGCGTGGCCAGCTGCTGCTCCTGCCCCCCCAGCTCCTGCTGCAGGCTCTGGCTGTTCAGCTGGAGTCTGCTGTGGGAGGCCAGGATGTTTTCCAGAGTCTGAGAGACAACACTCGCTCCAGGACCGCAGACACCCTGCCAGGCCTCCAGCTCACTTAACTAATACACAAGACAAAGTGACATGAGTGCTGACTGTGTCTTGATTAGGGGTTAGTGAGGTGGGGGGGAGAGGGAAAGAGGTGGGAGAAAGTCAAGTGGGAGAGAAATACTAGGGATGTGTTTGTCCTCTGCTGTGCACTGTAGCAGACTGGGTTTGTGTGGACTATATATGTATTGGGGTTTCTGTTTTCCAATACTTTTTGGGATGAAAATGGTCAAATTTAAAGATATTGAATATTGGCACAAAATGCTGGCTATTGGTATTGGCCTTCATAACCCATATCAGTCGAACCCTAGTCTCAATTCACCAATTAAGTTATTTTAATATGGACACAGACAGGGTATTGAAAGTCCAGGTGTTGGTAATAAAGTTAATACCTAACCACCATGTATCTGAATGTATTTTAGAGTCATGAGTCCTTACTGGAGACATGTAGTGTTCTGCTTGTGCCAATCATCAAAACAACAAAATCACATTCCTCATATTTCGTTGTTTATGAAAGGCAGATGTCAAAGAGAAAGCACCAGTTCTGTGCTTGCAATCATACTGGAGTGCTTTTACATTTCATTAAGATACATGATACTTTTGTCACATACTGTGCCAAAGGTACAGCTTGCTCCAAAAGACAAATCTAAAGAATAAATTCTATCACATAATAAAAGCCAACATGTGACTCATAGTACTTAAGAAAAAGCTAAAAACTGTCATTCATTCATCTCTGACCTTGTCCTTTTTGTGTTGAGAGAGACCTGCTGCTTCAGCCTCCTTTAAAGCTTTCAACTCCTCCTGCAGCTCATCCACTCTGGTCTGAAATCAAAGTTTAGACAGAAAAATGAAAGAAAATGAAAAAACTAGGCAAGGCCACTTTTGTGTGTGTTTATGTGTGTGTGTGTGTCTGTGTGTTGTACCTGCAGTTTGCCTTTCTCATAGGCCAGCTTGTTCTTGCTGTCAGTTAGTTCCTTCAGCATCTGATCCACCTGCTGCCCTGCATGCTACATACATACACACAATGGGGAAAGAAAGTCCACAAGTAGAGAAAAACTAGATTGCACCAAATTATTAAGTAAAGAGAAGGAGACACACAATGACAAAGAGAAGGTGATGATGTTGGTTATGATGATGATGATGATGATGATGATGATGATGATGATGAGCTGTCTCTCACCTGTTGCTGCTCTATGGTGACCATCTTTCCCATGAGCCTCCTGTTCTCCTCCTCCTGCCTCTGTAAGGCTGAGCTCAGAGATCCCGCCTCCCGCTGTCAATCACAGGCAACAGGCCAACACAATGGACAGATGTCAGTACTACAGTATTAACATTGGTCAGTATGCTGAGAATAATTGAACTGATAGCAGTTAATAATGCAACTACTGAGAACATGCTAATATTATATGAAAACTGTGCAACAGGGTTTGGGTGATAAGGGTTTTTGAAGGCTGATACCAATACCGATATTTTTTGGATCGAAGCTGCCATTCATATTTTGTGAAAATATTAAATATCTTTAAATTTGACCATTTTCATGTCAAACATTTTCAAGTATTCAGTGTTTTCACCAGAATTTTATTCTTGTCAGGGTGGAAAATCCTCTGAAACATTTAGACCATCATGGGACACTAAAACACAATACTGTCCTTTTATTAAACCGACATATCTAAGAGGTGGAATGATATTTGTCTAATCCTACCTTGGCTTCGCTGAGCTGGATCTCCAGAGCGCTCCTCTCACCCTCTAACTTGGTGACAACCAGGCATAACTGGTGGCCAAAGACAAAAGGATTTATTGGGGGACATGAACGGAGGGACTGTTTCTACGCACAAAGCACTCTCCTACACACAGAAATGATTCCAACGCTGTGTTTTCCATGTGTTGAGTATAATAGTCCCGTACCTCATTTTTGGAGCCCTGGCGGTCTCTCCTCGCCGCCTCCTCCTCTGTTTTGGCCGTGCTCAGCTCCCCCCGCAGCCTCTCGATGGTACGCTCCAGCAGCTCCTTCTGAGTGACAGCCGTCTCCTGGGCGATGGAGGAGCTCTGCAGGAGCTGAGCGTGCTCCACCTTCAGCTTCTCCCTGCAGACACACACACACACACACACACACACACACAAGTTTTCACACATAAAGGAGCATCCTAAAGCTTTTCACTAGGGTCAGGTCGCCAGTACCGCTATCTTTGGATTGATGCTGCTGATAGCCAATATTTTGTGCCAATATTGCATATGGTTACATTTTCATGTCCAAAAATTCCAAATAAATTCCAAATATTCAGTGTTTCTGGTAGAATTTGGGTGGAAAAGCCTCTAAAACAGCATTCAGACCATCATGGGACACTAAAACTATCCAATGAAAGCCAGACAATTGAAATTCTTTTAGCTGGGTTAGCAACTCCTTCAGGGGAGTCTTGCTGTAAATCGAAATATTTTTGTACACTGACACTGAAATATTTGTGAAATTCAAAAGATGATTCTTTCATGTATATCATCTCAAATTTATACACTAATGCTAATTGCCATTGCTGCTTTCATTTGCATGCATCAAGATAAGATGAGAGAAAGAACATTTTATGATTTGTCATTTAGCAGCAGCAAATAGTAAAGAAAAATAGAATGAGTGTGAGGTTTGAGGATGAACTGTAAAAAGCCGTTCAGAGACTCACAGCTCCATCTGCAGGCTGACTTTGTCTGACAGCGCCACCTGCAGCTCAGCCTGGATGCTGCGTCTGGCTGCTTCTAGCAGCAGGTCCTGCTCCTGCAGTTGCTTCACCACACGACTCCTCTCAGCCTGAAGGAGACACAGAGGCACAGGGTCGTGTTGTCTGTGAGTGTGTGTGTGTGTGTGTGTGTGTGTGTGTGTGTGTGTGTGTGTGTGTGGTTGTATACCTTTAAGCTGGTCTGATGTTCAGACTGTTGCTTTGCATTCTCCGCTGTGCGTGAGCGCAGGGCAGAACTCAGCTGGGAACACTGACTCTCCAGCTGATTATTCAGAACCTGTTTATAACAATTTAAGGATGAAGAAGGGTGTTAGACATCAGTACAGTGCATCACTATTGCATTACACTTGATCAAGGATGTGATCAGGAAGGCAACAAAACAAAACAAAAAAAACAGGAAATGCTATTAGAATAGCAGGAAAATAAGAAACAGGTTTCCTATTATACATAATTTTGCTCTGCAGGGCATAGCAACATTTCCAAAACTAACATTTGTAGGTGTCCATGTTCAAATGTCATTTTTATGTTAAATATCTACTGATTGACTACAACCATCTCTGGTTACTTATTTAATTGGGACATGCGTTACTATTAATTGAAAAGTAACTACATCCAGTAGCAGCCTGGACTGACATTAATCTGAATAGTGTAAAAAAAATAATAAAAATGACATCATCAAAACAATTAGGTTATTAGGTGGTTTTTCATAACTTTTGCAGGGCTGGAAAACTTTTGACATTTCTAGGTTTTCCAGGACTGCAGTGAAGCCTGCAGGAATCTCCATAGATAATGGAAGTAAGTGAACTGTCTAAAATGGTTGAATTGAAGAAAAAACCTTCATGACAGACAAATTCCTGCCTGATGAAGACAGACAACTGACCTGGACTTTGTCTGCCGCCGCTCTCAGCTCCCCGCCTTCTTTCAGCAGTTTACTGTTCTCCGTCTGCTGCTTCTGAAGAGCCAGACGAACACTCTGAACAGAACACACACACACAATATTCACCCACACAAACACTGGATAATCACACACATTATAGGTGAGAATCATTCACTGATCTCTCTCTCTCCACTTACTTTCAGTTCTGCTTTCAACTCGGACACGAGGGAGTCCTTCACCTCTGTGAAGAGCAGTTGGAAAACACCAATTCAGCGTCTACACATACTGTACAGCATTGGGAAATAGTAAGAAAGTAAACTATATTTGGAGAGCACCTTACTGGACTTACAATCACAAAGTGCTTGACATTAAAAACAAATATAAAACAGATAAATACATGACACAAAATGTAGTCCTTACGGAAGATACATCACAGCAGTGAGGAGTGAGGAGTAACTGTTTGAATTTTGAAGACTTCAAAAACCCAGAAATCCTGTAACGTGACATCAGTAAACTAAATGTCTTGGGATGGAGGTGGTGAAGAGGTTCAGCCATCATTTGAGTCCAGTTCTCTCTGGACAGAGCGCTCACTCACTGCTGTTTAGGAGACAGTTTTGGATTTCACTTTTAAGTTTAGATTTCTGTGCATGAAGAACATTTCCCACCAGTTTACATACAGACACCAGAATTTCATTTGGGCAAATGGGGAGAATCTACGGTGACACTCTTCTCTGTTGCTGCACATCGTGATTTAGACCGATAAGACGGGTGGATTTTTACATAAAAGTCTTGTCTAGTGCAGCTTTGAGGTTGGATCTTGGAATAGCCAAAAGGCCCTGTGCAGAGGACCTGAGTGAGAACACAACAACTCAGGAACATAAGTCAAAGCCTGACCATGCAAAGCCTTGTAAGTGATCAGATGAATTTTGAAATCAATTCTATGACTTGACTGGCAGCCAAAGAGTGGAAGCCAGTATTGGAACAGTGTCGGATCTAAAACTAGTTCTTCAAAAGCCTCGCAGCAGCATTCTGCATCGACTTCGTATCCCACAATACACCTGACCTGTCTGTTCTTTGAGCTGCTGACAGCGCTCCAGCAGCCTCCTGGCTTTGTCCTGTTCTTCCTCCAGTCTCTGCCGGCCGGTCTGGACCTCCGAGTGCAAGGCCCGGCAGTCCGACTGCACCAGCTGGGCCTGGGACACCAGAAGCGCAGAGGGTGTCAGCTACCATTCGGATATTTTTCCTCCTTCCCTGAGCTTTCTTCAGACGTACCTGTCTCCTCTCCATCTCCACCGCTGTCTCCATCTCCTCAACGCGCTGGAGAAGCTCGCTGTGGGATTTCATGGCCTCAAAGGAGCGGGCGGACTCCTGGCTCATCTGCTCTTTCATCTGACCAATGGAAAGGCATCGTTCAGACAGTTCATCATCAGTGGCTCAGAGTTTAAAGAGTTAGTGTTAGACAGAGCAGGATGAGGCAGGATAAGGCTGAATAAAGCAAAGGAATCAGTCAGTCACCTCCATCAGCTTCTCACTCATCTGCACTTTGACAATCTTCAGCTCCTCAGCAGCCAAAGCCACATCCATCTGCCACCAGACACAAATAATAATAATCACAAAACCATGAATATGATTACCACTACAGTGCTCACTGTATCCCCTGCCTCAGCTGGGCACCATCTTGAAAATGAAAAAGTTGAATTGGGAAAGCCAATAAGTGCCGCTGAGCACACCAGTGATTTCCATGGTATGATTACTGAGAATCAAAGATCCAAAATATAAAAATAACAGAAAACATTTTTGTATTTACAATCAAATGATTTGAAGAGTTGAATCTTTGATTTGGTTCATTTTGGGCTTTCCTACTTCAGAATGAACACATTCATTTCTTGATATTTCATTCAATTTTGAGCTTAGAACTTTTGGAGTCTCTGTCAAAACGGTAGTATCTGTACAAGATACTGATTGTATGGCAGACGTTCATTTTGTAATGCATAATTTGTCATGAGAGCTGGAAGCTATAATCTATCGACCTCTACTGGTAACCCGTAGCAATTACAACAACTTATCTCCAGCCAGAAAGTGAGTTTTGAAAGCCACAAATCTGAGGAAGTAATAGTTGAAGTCAGTGGTACTGATAAGCAGATGGGGCAGTAAAAATCTTCCTTATTTGCCCCTTTAATATCGATATTAGTACCTTGGCAGCAGCAGCCTCCTCCAGTGCCTCCCCCAGCCTCTGCAGCTCTGTGCGGGCCTCGTCTCTCTCCTGGCAGGCCCGGTGCAGCTGGTCCCTCAGCTTCATCACCTCCCTCCTGGAGGCCCGGTGCTCCTCCTCGCTCCCCTGCTGCAGCGCTGCCAGCTGCCGCTCAAGACGAGCTGCAGAGATGGAAAAATTATAAAAACAAAGGAACAACCGGTATCAGCATTTTAGAGCCTCAAAGCTAGGATTTCTGCCTCACTGCTGTCTCTCAGTCAGCTAAGCAGCAAGTCTTTTACATACAGTACAGCATGTGGTACACGCTGGGCCATTCTCTGGTATGTTTGAATATATTTGATATAACGCATGCCTAAGCACTTTCTGTAGACCTGCTGCTTTCATCATTCTTCTTATTTGAAATAGGTTGCATATATCTTGATATTTGTCATTTGCACTGATTTCATACTACATTGTATAACGAATTTGGTGTATATTTTCATGTTGCACATACCTTTCATTCATTTTTGATGATTCTATGATTTTGCACACCCTTATAATGCTGCAGTCCATTTCCCCCATATTCACATATTTCTACTAAATATATTCTAGTGTAAATATCAGTTGTGTTATGTTTAAATAGCCCTCGTTTTCTCTGTTCTTATTTAGATTCCATTTGTCTCAGCTGTCTCCTGTTAGTAGTTGCTGCTGATCCCCACAGTGATCATTAAAGTTTCATCCTATCTTATTTAGTTAACAGTTTTACATATCAGCCATTACCTGTGTGAGGGGGATCCAGCTCTCTCTCAGTCTCCAAGCGGAAAGTGGTGAGTTTGAGGGTCTGCAGCAGACTCTCCATGCGACACACCCGGCTCACCAGAGAGTCGCACTGTCGCCACAGCGTGCTCTCGCCCCCGGCTTCACCCCCCAGGGCCCGGCGCATGTTCAGGGGGCTTACAGGCTGTCGGGCGGGGTCCCTTTTCTCCACGGGCTGCAGCAGCTGGTCCCTGGAAACTCCCAGTGAGCCCATGTCTCGGATTAGAGCTTCAGCCTGCTCCTCGGCCACCAAGAGGCGCTGGTGCAGAAGGGACAAGGCCTCTGGGGCCGTGGCCCCCACACTGAGGGGAGGGATGGCTGAGCGAGACATCGCTGAACAGGGGGGTTCAGAGTGTAACTGCCCCAGACAGTGTAAAACTGCTTGTGCCTACTCCTCTCTTATTAAGCTGCTACCATGCTGACATTTTAAACGTCCTGGCAAATATAAAACAAGCAAAAAACACAAACTTGTTCAGTCAGATGAATAGCAAGATATTGTTTGTTTCAGGTTAACCTGATAGCTGAAAATGTCACTTATTACAGTTCTAACGTTAGCGTGCTATTCTCGTGCATGTAGAATACATCACCCCAAATTCAATTCAAATTCTACTGTTGTTTATTGGCAAAAGTACATACGTGGCAGAACATGACTTAAGACCTTTAACTAGGAGCCACTCTTCATTTCGGCATTCACACACCAAGCAATACTGATTTCAGTAAAATTTCTACTTTTCAAACTGGCTCGCCTGTTATTTCCACAATCTCCTTCCGCAGAAATACACGGTGGTGAACGGTCGCGAGCAGAGGGGACAGGTCCAAAAGTTTACATGTTATTACACTAAGTGCTTCTTCGTGGATTGGTTATATGCCGAAATTACCAGTAGATACTAAGGTTTCATAAAAGTCTTCAGTCATGTCTACGAGGTATGTACGTTTCCCGTTAAGCAAGCCTACATTCAAGTAGCAGATTTTTGTATGGAGAGAAAGGCGCGTATCGGAACAAATCACAGCAGCAGGTTGTTTCGACTTTGAGCGACACGTGACAAGTACGAGACAAAAACTAATGAACGCAGAAGCAGGCTGGAGGGCTAACGTCCTAGAAAACATTAGTTCGTTTTGTAACAAAGTTGTGAAACAGAACCAAAACATAGTTATTATTACCCAAAGCTTGACCGGTCGTTGCTTCCTGCACCCGTCTCCATAGCGACGCGTTGTACAGCTTCCTGCCTTTCAAATCCTCTATTTGCTGCATTTAAGGGCTGTGGGAAATAGCGGAATTACAAGTAGAGCGCACGTGAACGACCCAACTAAGTGGTAAATACAACTGGGAAATATTATAATCATGGGATATAATAATGGGATTGGAAATAACAATGAATAAGTAAGTACAACAAAAGAAAGAGCAAAGTTTCTATGACTAAAAATCCCTATAAATAAATGCACTGCTCATAAAGAAAAAGGAGACTTACAGGGAATTCTTCACACAAATATTGCAATTATTTCCTTTCAGACAGGAAAAAAACTACTACTTGGACAACCTAACTCTATTCATATGCATGTATTATTTTTTATTCATTTTCTGAACTCAGCCACACAATTTCTCTAATTTCTCTGACTTTCATGGTGCAGCTGGACCGGCTGGAGGCTTGGCGGTGTGTTTATGCTTCAAGGCTGTTAGACAACATTTAGGCCTATATCACACACACACACACACACACCTAAGAAGCATGTGACATCCAGTTGCACATACATTTTGACTTATTTTACATCCATCCGTCTTGAAAAGTTTGACTTGTAAATGCATGCATCTACAAGCCTACTCCAAATAGAAATAAAGTTCTACGTAATAGGCTAAATATATTAAAAGGGCATTAATCTTATCTTATCTTATCTTATCTTATATGGTTGTAGGCCCTTGTCAAAGTCCACAGTAAGAGCTTTACCAGGGGCTCCAGGACCTCATTACAGATATGTGAAATATTTTAAAGTAGCATTTTGGCTAGTCATAATGTAATGAGAGATATTGTAAATTAGTATTTAAGATATCTCTCATTACATTATGACCAACCAAAATGCTAATTTAAGATATCTCTCATTACTTTATGACTAGTCAAAATGATAATTTAAGATATCTTTTATTATATTATGACTAGTCAAAATGCTAGAGGTATCCCTCACAAGGCAGAGACCAGTTTGGGAGGAGGTTGGGATATGATTGGCATGCTTGGTGATTGATGACATATGTGGTTTCGATAGTGAATGTCCCGTATCACAAACAAACTGAATGAGATCCATTTTGTTTTGTCTTGCCCACATTACACGATTTAAGCAAAGAGACTGTTTAATATACTCATTTTTTGTCCTGAAGAAAAACACCCATTCATCTCCCTCCTTTCATTCCTCCATTGTACTTCCTGCTCCCTCCATCCATCCACTAAACTGATGAATCTACCCTCCTCCCATGCTGTCATATCCAGAGTCTAAATGTGTAATTACTCATATTAACATCAAAATGTGTTTCAGTCCATTTGCACGCCTACTGATAACTACTTTAACAAAGCTAGGCCTATATGAACAAATTCATAGGGAACACTTTTCAATTTGAAACATGTTTAGATTGATTAAAGTGATTAATTATGATATAAAGACCCATGAGCGCACAGCCAAACCTGACAGCAGCGTTGAGGACCATAATATGTCAAATTCCCTTATTCTGCAGTAAAACTCTGATAAAGAGAGATTTCCATGCTATTGCTGGCCTGCCAGACTGTGCGCGTCAAAGCATCGTCTCCGCATTTCCCTATTGCAATACCACTCCATACACATTCAACTAAACTGATAACCTAAACCAACCAAAGCAACGGCCAGGAGGGACTCGGTGGTGCTGCAGAACAGCAGGGTGGCCGTGCGTCGACCGGGTGCTGCTGGAGACTCACGGCGCATATTGGACTGAATGGAAGTTAAATGAACCAGTCTCAACGTGAACAAGTTTGTCTCTGATGATGGTGGGTGATACAGGTTCTGCCTTGGCCACATGGCTACTGACACACGTGATCAAGCCTCTCAGCTGCGATCATATCATTATCGCACGTGCACTCGCTCCGCCACAGAGCGCACCAGTTGTGTTGGAAGGATACCGTCAAAACCAACATTATTATTATATAACCATCAAACGCGACGACGCAGATAACCTTAATCTTCTAAAATTGTTACAGTAACTCAAAAAAACTAAATAAAAAGGTATATTTTTCTATGTTAAAACATGTTAAGATGGTTCATCAAAATGAAATTATTGGAAACTACAGAGCAGTTGAGACTTGTCACAAGATGGATGGAATTTGATGTTGGCACTTTGCAACAGATGGATAATAAATCTCCTTTGAAATCTTCACTTATCTTGGCTGGTGGACGTTAGAATGAACAAAATGTACTAGGCTACAGAAGTTTAACAACACACTTTCCTAACCATCCGTGTTGGCTCTCGACCCCTCATGATCCCAAAACTCACTGTCAGCTAAATGAATAAGTGAACAGTCTGTCTCAATGAATACTAAGACCAGATACACCCGTAAAACTCCCTCTGCAACACCTTCTAATAGTGGCAATATACCTGGTATAAATGGAGAGAGCGCGTCACCACGCAATACATCTCAATTGTGTCCTCTACGCTGTATTTTTTTTAATTTCCAGTTATGAATTTCCCCAGGATTTTCTAATTATTTGACCGGGTATTATCAATCACTCTCCATGACAAAATTCACTGAATTTAGCTACAAAATATTAGGGACATCCTCCTGACATCGAGTTGCAGCCTCTTTAGCGCAATGGACATCTCAATTGTCTCCAAGCTTAGAAATCCTTCTTTAACTCATCTACTTAGTTTATCTACACCTCCTCCTTTGCCACTGTATAGATTTAACGAGGGAATTCAATAAGTGATAATGGCTTTTACCTGGATTCACATAGTCAGTGTATTTCATGAAAACACTGGTGTCCCTGATATTTTGGACACTGAGTGTACATCACCTGTCATAATGGAGACAGAAAGCTCCTGTTCCGTCACTAAGGCGATGTGGACGTGTATGAAAGTAGAGCAGAATATTCCAATTCATCATTCTGCACTTCAGTTTTTGCCGGAGAGTAAGAAAGAATGGCGCTGCAACGAGAGAAATACCTGCTGCTTTCGGACTTCTACCACTCTACAGACCACGACTACGCAGGTAGTTTGAACAACTGCTCAGTAATTTATCCCACAAATTTAGCGCCGGAGCAGCCGTGAACACCCGTAATAAACTGGCCGCGGGTGGCGGCGGTAAACTGCGTTTGTACATGAAAAACATATTACTTGACTAAAAAAAAATTAACACATACTTAAACGCGAGCTAGTCGCCGAGAAATGCGTATTGATTCAACCACATGGTCAAATTTCAAAATATGAATGTGGTTAAAAAAAACATGGGATGACAAAATACAGCGAGTCTGCCAAGCTAACTTTAGCTCAACTGGTTAGCTAGCTAGCTAACTGGCTTAGCTTGCATAACGTTGATGAAAACAGAGGCAATTCAGTAAAATATGAGCCTTAGACTAACAAATACTGCTTTTTTATTTTACCGTTGTAACCCTTTTTAATATTTTCCAGCCAAAGTGTTGGGGGGGAAAAAGGTTAATTGAAATACCAGTGCAAGCTAACGTTAGCTACGTACGTTAGATGTTAGCTAGCTACCCGCTACTGTTTAGCTAGCTAGCGTAATGTTAGCTTAACACGATTTCTACTGAAATGTGCAGTCATCAGTTCGAGTTGGCTGTGAATTGGATGCTGGCTAGCTAGCGTTATGTGTTGCGAGTTTAGTTTCATTAAGTAGACTAACTTTCCCAAATAAATTTGTGTAAGATTCAAGTTTGTTTATATAGTCCTTTATCACAAGCATGTCTCAAATGACATAGTAAGTAAATTAGCTAATATGTAAAAACAAGCACTGCTAGGATGCCTGTACTTTATTATCAACAGCAGCAAATAGGTGGATTTGGTGTTGGATTATCTAATTGTGCCTGTTTACAATTCAAATAGAGGCTTGATCTTAGGTTAAGTCTTTTACATAGGAAAATTTGATATCAAACAAGATTTTCTAATTGACACTCCTCTAATTCTTAGATATTGACATTAAAGTGCAGTTTATTAGTAAAGCACGTCCTGGCAAATCCCAGGAACTGAAAATAATAATAATAGTACATTTTATTTGTATAGCACATCTCAGTGGGCATGTCATTAAGGCACCTATCATTAGACTCAAGGAATTCTCTAGTCTTAGTCAACAAAAAATATTTCAAAGCCAATACATGTTTCAAACCTGTTATAATGTGTGGCTGAAATAAAATTAAGACCTTTAACTTTACACACAGCCAATTCACTTTCAGGGCTCATCTGTCATTCACTTACCTAACCATTTCTTCCACATTTTCATGGGATAGCCTGCGCCAATTAGCAGTCCGTTTTTCTTATCATCTGCTTATTGTGCAGATACCAAAACTTGACGTTTTTATAGCTAAATAGATTAATTTTGAATTGAATTGAATTTTTCTTCTATAAGAGAGTGTTGCGCCTTTCTCTCTCAGCACCTATTTTGGATTTAAGGTTGCATCGCCCTTTTTTGTTGCTTTAGCATGGATCTCTTTTTCAACAGTACTGAATATTTGTGCTCAGATGTGACATTTTCACAACTTTAATTTTTCCGGAATCACTAATGAAATTTACTATTTTTACAATTTCATGTTTTTAATAAAGGCATGTAGTCAGTTAAATAAAAGTCATTCATGGCTCACTGTATTTTCCATTTAGCTGGGCTGAGAGTCATTGGGTTGGTGATGTATGTGACCAACCTGAGGAACCGTCCTCTGACTCTGGAAAACATCTTTGCCATTGGCCAGTCCATTCCTACCCTTCACCGCCGCCACACCGGAGAGTCCAGTGACTTCACCTGGATTCACCATGAGGGGTCCTTGGACATGGTACGCCTGGCTTCCCCCTTCGTCCATCCCTCCGAGGACCGCATGGAGAACACCCCACTAGGTAGGGATGGGACCATATGATTATCTCACAATACAATTCGATACTCTCCATATTGTTGCCATTCCTGAATAAGTTTCACAAAGTAGTAGATTTCATTCTGTCTATTAAATGAGTCTAAAATGATAGCTACGTATACTGGGTTTGGGGTTTAATTACTCTGTGATTTGCCTGAAGGGCCAAACACTACCGAGCCGACAGACTTGGGTGTATAAAATGAACCAAATCATTTGTGCAACCACCGGTACTACTCTGTATTTATTTTTCAGAGATTAAAGAAAATAATTGAACAGGAACGCGCGTGCCGGCGTCAAATTCATTTCCGGAACACTGTTCCAGTGCATTCCGGCCCAATGACACCACTGCATGTAAACCACCTTAAACTAGTCCCAGTAGTTCACTGATTGGCCCAGCTTCAAACTGGAGCGCTCAGTCCATCCCTATGGTAGAGCGCTGACGGTAAAAAAAAAAGATTCAGACCCAGGCCAGGTGATGAAATTAATCAATTATTGAAAGGGGGTGAGAGTGGCCGCAATGCATTTGCTTTGGGAGCAAGGGGGGATCACGTTGTTGACTAATTATTGATGGGGATTAGTGGAGGGTGATCGACATTACTGGGCGGCCTGCCCACTAATTTCTATGGTAGGATTAGGGTTAGGGGAAACACTGCAACCACGATATGATGTAAAAGATAAAAGTTCAATGACAACAAAGTATGACTGTGCAGAATTATGTATATTTCTGAAACACACTTTCTAGCAATGGCATTAGCTTGCTAGAATGTAAACAACAATTTAGCAATGTCATTACAATGTTAAAAAAATATAATTTTGATAGAGAGCTTATGAAATGTGATGGGCAAGGCAAGTTTATTTATATAGCGCATTTTAGCAACAAGGCAATTCAAAGTGCTTTACATAAAACATTACAAGCATTGAGACAAAGTGAAAAAGATAAAATTCACATATTGCATTAAAAGAAAATAGAAAGATAAAAGAACACAACAAACACTCCCACTTTTAGATGCAAGCCATCTCTTTTGTGATTACTACAGCAGAGTAAAATGTAGCTAGTATTACGATTCATTTTGCTGGCCCACGATATGTATTGTCACATTTTTGTATTGCAATATATTGCATTTCAATTTATTGTCCCATCCCTTGTTCCTGTGATGGAAGCACCGGCAGCTGTGATGGTGTCCACAGCAGGCTCCAGGCCTTCTGCTCGCTCCCTGGTGACTCCAAGCCACCCTGACCAGGTCGAGCCAGCAGCCCTGAAGGCAGACCCCAGGAACCGTGTCTGCCCTATGGAGGTGATTGATTGATTGAGTGATTGATTGATTGATTGAATGTATTATAGGCAAAAAAAACAATCAAACATGTTAAAAGTATTAGCATGTTACATTGAACCCAGAGGATGGCATATGAAAGTGTTACACAAAACACTTATTTCCAACGTGGTTTTATTTCCAAGGTGGGGGGCAGGCGCTTCATCAGGGTCTTCTCCCCAGTGTTCTGCTCTGAGAGAGGGGAGCTGGAGGGCCGGTGGAGGCTGACTGACTACAGTCCAGAGGGCCACATGTTGCTGTCGGTCTTCTGCAGCTTCCCCAGGACCAGGAACGTGGCGAGGGGTGTCGAGATGCCTCACAGTCAGAGGAAGAGGAAGGCTAGCTGGGATGAGAGCAGCAGCAGCCCCCCTCCACCCAAGAGACACCTGAGGCTCTGATTGTAGGTACTGTAAATACTGTAAATATTAAGATAAGACCAAAAATATATATATAGCGATAAGATTTTAGATGTAAATAAGTTTTTACAGTTACATATCATATGATAGTATAGATTTGGTAGCCGGAGTGAGTTGTGATACACTGTTCTCGGTGTGATTTTTTTGTTGATACAATTCGGTATCTGATCTGTTGAGCGGGCTGTTTCAAGCTAGCAGAGTCAGCCGTCCCTTTAGCCTATAATTGTTGATACAGTTCAGTTTCTGATATGTTGAGCAGGCTGTTCCAAGTCAGTAGTGTCAGCCGTCCCTTTAGCCTATATTTGTCAATAAAATTTGGTTTCTGATCTGCTGAGTGGGCTGTTGTAAGCCAGCAGTGTCAGCCATCCTATTAGCTCAGAGCAGCAGCTGCAGCGTCCTTCCACCTTAGAGACTCTGAATATAGGCTACTGTATATACTGTAAATAGTAAGTTAGTAAGTTAGTAAGTGCTTCATAGAGAAAAAAAAAAAGATAATGATAAGATTTTAGATGTAAATAAGTATTTAGAGTTATATATCATATGACAGTATAGATATGGTAGTTGGAGTGAGTTGTGACACACTGTTCTCAGGTCTTGGTATAATTGTTTCTTGATACAGTTTGGTTTCTGATCTGTTAAGCAGGCTGTTCCAAGCTAGCAGTCAGCCGTCCCTTTTGCCTTTAGGCTAATTGTTGATACAGTTCGGTTTCTGATCTGCTGACTGGGCTGTTCCAAGCCAGAAGAGTCAACCCTCCCTGTACCGCATTGTTGTTGAAATAGTTTGGTTTCTGATCTACTGAGCAGGCTATCTCAAGCTAGTAATCAGCCGTCTCTTTAGCCTATAATTATTGATACAGTTCTGTTTCTGATATGTTGAGCAGGCTTTTCCAAGTCAGTAGAGTCATCCGTCCCTTTAGCCTATACTTGTCAGTACAATCCATTTTCTGATCTGTTGAGTTGACTGTCTCAAGCTAGCAGAGTCAGCTGTCCCTGTAGTCTATAATTGTTGATTGAATTTTTTGTTATATATGAACGTGGCGAGGGGTGTCGAGATGCCTCACAGTCAGAGGAAGAGGAAGGCTAGCTGGGATGAGAGAAGCAGCAGCCCCCCTCCACCCAAGAGACACCTGAGGCTCTGATTGTAAGTGCTGTAAATACTGTAAATAATAAGATAAGAGGAAAAAAAAAAGAAAAAAAAAAATTATAACGATAAGATTTTAGATGTAAATAATAAGATAAGAGAAAAATATATAGCCTATATATAATGATAAGATTTTAGATGTAAATAAGCTTTTACAGTTACATATCATATGATAGTATAGATTTGGCAGCGTAGTGAGTTGTGATACACTGTTCTTTTCGGTGTGATTCTTTTGTTGATACAATTCGGTTTCTGATCTGCTGAGCGGGCTGTTTCAAGCCAGCAGAGTCAGCCGTCCCTGTAGCCTATAGTGGATTATACATTTCGGTTTCTGATCCTGTTGTTCCAAGTCAGTAGTGTCAGCCGCCCTTTAGCCTGTATTTGTTGATAGAATTCAGTTTCTGATATGTTGAGTGGGCTGTTCCAAGCCAGAGATGTCAGCCGTCCTGTTAGCTCAGAGCAGCAGCTGCAGCCTCCCTGCAACCACGAGATGCCTGAGACTGAATATAGTCTACTGTATATACTGTAAATGGTAATTAAGTAACTTTGTTTTTGTAACACTTTTCAAAAAAAGAAGTTCCAACATTGTTAGAGTTATATATCATATGATAATATAGATATGGTAGCTGGAGTAAGTTGTGATACACTGTTCTCAGGTCTTGGTATAATTGTTTCTTGATACAATTCGGTTTCTGATCTGCTGAGCAGGCCATCTCAAGCTAGCAGAGTCAGCCGTACCTTTAACCTATAATGGTTGATACAGTTCGGTTTCTGATATGTTGAGCGGGCTGTTCCAAGTCAGTAGTGTCAGCCGTCCCTTTAGCCTGTAATTGTTGATACTGTTCAGTTTGTGATATGTTGACTGGGCTGTGCCAAGCCAGCAGAGTCAGTTGTCCCTTTAGCCTGTATTTGTAAATACAATATGGTTTCTGATCTGTTGAGCGGACTGTCTCAAACTAGCAGAGTCAGCCATCCCTGTAGTCTACAATTATTGATACAGTTCGGTTTCTGATATGTTGAGCGGGCTGTTCCAAGTCAGTAGTCACCCGTCCCTTTAGCCTATATTTGTCAATTAAATTCTGCTTTGTACCAAAGAATAAAACTACTTTAAATATATTGGCTATTTACATTTGTCTACAGAGGAGCTAAGTAGTAGATCAAGAATCACGCCACACAGAGGTAAGTTGTCAAGAAAATATGCCGGCTTGTATTAAGATACTGAATAACATCAAAATTTTACAAGGCCACTCCTTATTACCACAAGCATTTTGTAATGATAAAGCTGAACAGCAATTTCAAGTTTAACCAACGAGTCAGAACACGTCCAACACTGGAAATCACACCAAGGATCTGAGTTGATAAATATTCCAAGAGTCCAAGAGTATGAAGAGTCCGAGCAGGGCATGAAATCAACTCTTTACTCAACTGACCATAGTACTTCACTTCAGAACAACACTTGTAAGTCCAATTTTCTAATAGCCATTTTGGGATAGAATGATCAAATACTGGAGGCGCCCCGGTGGTTCACCGAGTAGAGCGCGTACCATTTAAGGCTCAGACCTTCCCACAGCGACCCGAATCCGGTCCGCGGTCATTTGCTGCATGTCCTCCACTCTCTCTCTCCCATTCTTCCTGTCTCTCTCTCACACTCTCTGTCAATAAAGTATAAAAGCCTAAAAATAAATCTTTAAAAAGAATGATCAAATACAGGTTAATGACTTGCTAAAGTGGCCAATAAACAGAATTAGGAACAAAACAAACACAACGAGTAAGCAAGCTGGTTGCTGGTGTTAATTTCAAGCCCTGGAGCGATATGACCACCACCCCGGCAAGTGCCGGGGTTTCTTGCCTCAGTGTTCCCTTGCCTGACTGAATAGAAATAGAAATTACTGATTGTAGGGCTGTGACGGTATTGAAATTTTCTTACCGCGGTGAAAAAGTAGCGCCCCCATGTGGTTTGGCGGTGAAAAAGTAGCGCCCCCCTGTGGTTCACAACTAGGACTCCTAGTTGTGAATAAGTAATGAACCAGAAAATCGTACTGTGTGTTAATTTCAAGCCCCAAAAAGTAGTGCCCCCCTGTGGTTTGGCAGTTTACCGCCAACCCCAGACACTGCAACATTTTATATTGTTTATCAATATTATATTTTGTATAATAAGTAGGCTATTGATATATTTATCATTGTTATATTTTTTTTAATTTTCCCATGAAATGATAAAGACCTAAAACAATAGTTAATAGAAGTAGTTTGAGGTAGGCTACAGAGAAGAGCAGCGCTCACATGATGTTCACGAGACGGGGAAGGATGCCGACTAGAGCGCCTCTTATAGCTTAGGACTCAGAGTTATGAATAAGTAATGAACCAGAAAATCGTACCGTAGCCTATTTGTTATAGCCTCTCTGATGTAGGTCTATACTCTAAATAAAAGCTACAGGTATGTCCATTCCACGTCTGTCCCTAAAGCACCGCTTGCGCAGCTGTTCAAAAACAATATTGGACTTTTTACACCGGGTGGTGTTGAGATTTAAAATTAAAATTTCTCAAACACTGGAAATGCTATGCTCTCATCCTTCCGTGAGTTTTTCCAAATATTTGGGCTTTAAAGGCCTGCGTTTTCAGAATTCTAAAAAACGAGGATTGTAAATACATTTTTGCAATTTTCTCCCTGCAACACACCCGCAACTTGCGCGAGTACAACGGGCTACAGCGCACTGATAGACGGATGTGAAAATCTCTCCCTCTCCTTTTTTCCATCCAGCAAGTCAGCGCCATCAAAACATGTAAAGTAATTTCACACACATGATTACTGACATACCTTTAGAACAACAGTGCCATGAGGTGCACAGAGACATAAACGTGTGATAGTCTGTCCGTGGATGAACTGAAAGCATTCACTGCGCAGTAGTATTGCGCTTCTGTATTTCCAGGAATATCCAAACATGAATATCAACAGGCAGGACATAAACAGACTTTTTTCAGATAAACCATGCCAAAGAACCGCTTCAGAGAAATCCTGTTAGAGTGTTGACTGTTGGTCGGAGGAATAGAGGAGAGCAGAGAGACAGGTGCCTGCATAATCACGTTCCCAAAAGGATTTAATGGACAGAGCTCATTATACGTGTATAAATATTTGACATTAAACAAATGTTATTCATGCTGGTTATTTCCTTTTATTGTACATGATATATATATATACAGTAAGATAGCCTATAGGAAATATGAGATGCCTGTAATATTTTATGTAATAAAGTATACAATAAAGTGATGACAGTAATGAACTCAACCTCGCGGTAGGTGTCACATGACCGCGGTAATGCGGTAACCGTCACAGCCCTAACGGATTGATTATAAGTCAGATATGCTAGGGGAACCATATTGAAGGCAGATCCTGAGAGAGAGAGATAAATGCAGTTATGATGGGACACTAGTTTACTGTTGATTAAAAAGTAAATTGAGAACAAGAATGAGTTTGATTTGACACAAACAAAAAGCAGTTTATTTCTGTCCTCTCCGTTGCTACATTCTGTCCCTCTGGTGGAGCATCACACTGCTCTGACCTCCTCATTCAACAGTGTCGAGGTCTGTGGCTGAAGGAGGACAGATGATGGACCCACTCACACATGCACACCAGTTAGTTATGATTCCACTTATAGGCTATTCTTCTTGAATCTGCAAAGGCACATACATGATAACTATTACAGTAGAAGCTAAAACACTGCAGTAGCCTATGTATTTAGCTACTGTCACTAGCCACTGTAGCATTACTGCAGACTCAGCAGAGGCTACATTTGGCAAACTACTATCTACGATTCCACCAGTACGACATTTTTTGGAATGGGAGG
Source organism: Centroberyx affinis (assembly GCF_046629955.1). Lineage (NCBI taxonomy): Eukaryota > Metazoa > Chordata > Actinopteri > Beryciformes > Berycidae > Centroberyx > Centroberyx affinis. The sequence goes on from NW_027278899.1 coordinate 72,539, forward strand.
TGGTGAGCGTCGCTTTTAAACAGCGAGAGGAGACAAGCTTTTTTTTTTAAAAAAGAATGAAAAGCTACTGAATGGGTCGGGAGGCGTTTTGCGTCAGTCCGGATTTTGACAACAAGCTTAAGAGGTGAAAACAGCAACACAGCTGGCCAGGTTATAGGATCTGAAATCGCTTATTGCAGCTCTAAAGAGTTAATATTGACACTATATCAGTGAACATTGGGTCTCACTCAATAGGGTATTAAAAGTACTCAGTGTTCAAATTTCAGTGTTAATTAAACTCTCACTAGAGTAAAAATTTAAACTACACTAAGTAGTGATAATGAAACTTTACAATTTGAGGAAAATAAAACTTCTGGTGTTGATTCGACATAACACTCAGTGTTAACTTCAAGTTTACTCATCAATATTGCTAATCAATATTTACTCTTTCAATGTGTTTTTTGACTCTTTATTAGTGTTATCCCTACCTAACACTTAGTGTTGATTTTAAACCAACTCCATTAAGTGTAGCCTAAATCACAGTGTACTCTTACGTAGTGCACTATTTTAACCTTTGCAGTATAAAACATAATTTACTCTATGTATGAGCCAAAAGTGAGGAAGACCTTGTTGTGTGTGTACTAACTGCTGTGTCAGTCTCTACCCCACCTGCTGGCAGGAGAAAGGCATAAGGAGATCCTAAGCAGGGGAGTGGCTGGCAGGCACACAGTCTTTTGACCATGCTGAGGATCATGTTTTTTTCCCTTGTTCATTCGAATGATCTGATTTAGTTTATTTCAAGCATTCAAGTTATGGAATGAATGGATCAACAATCCTCTGTAAAAGGAAAATAAACAGACTTGTTTTTTGCCAACAAACAATCTCTGGACATTGATTTATTTGCATGTGTCTGGGTTATTGTCAGGCATTGCCCACTGTGGCTAAGGAACATTGAATTTTTAACAAGAAGCCACTACACTCTGAGTCAATTCTTCTCAGTGTTAAGCCACATTTACCACTCAGTGTTAAAAAAATCTATTTAACTTACTAATACACTAGTACAACCATCATAAGAGAACATAAACCACCAAACAGTATGTCATTGCCCTGAAGTATTTATTCAAAATATATACAGTATATATTCACATTCATCAGTTTTGTTTTACAGGTCCAAAACCAATATGTGACAGCCATATCAGGCCAATTCAATCCTGTTTGCCTCTAGAGAGCTTTACAATGCCTTCAATAATGAAAACCTATGATCCTGTTAAAAAAAAAAGTCAATTTAAAATTTTCAAAAAAGTAAAACATTTCAACACTGCTCAGTGCTGCATTAGATGGCAATATGAAACTATTAACAGTGAGGAATCAGTTGCTCCATATGTCATTTCAACATCAACATTCAGTTTGGCAGCAATCTCAGGACCTCAGGTCACAAAGCTGTACAGTCTTTATGGCTAAGCTGTCATGGCTGAAAGTTTCCCAATAGAAGGCTATGTTGGCCAATGTCTTGGGGATATTGTTTTTTTGCTTCTTGAAAAGATTATGTTTTGTGTCGTAACACATACACCACATGCAGAACTGGTCCAACATTCTTTATGCATCTAGTATAATGCATCATGAAATGATGTTTAGGCAAGAGTTTCTTGTCAGGAAACAAAGATTTGAAGAACTGATGATGCTCAACAATTAAGTGTTTTTGATACATGGTCATATCCTCGGTTAGGACTGGGGAAAACACAATATCTGTAGAAGCAACAGTAAAAGATGCCAGTACCTATCCTCTCTCTGCACCAGATCACCAAATATCAATGGCATGTTGTGCAATAAGCACCATGGCTGTATAGTATTCAGGGCCAGATAATTACTCCGATCAACTTTACTCTAGGAGGACGAGTGCTCATCTCAGTGTAGCCATGAAGCTATTAATACCAAGATTATCGCCAGTGACTTTCACATGGGAACTTCAATCCCCTCCGTCTCAAGCAGTTTTAGGTCTCTGACAAGTGGCTCAAGCAAAGCGTTAAACCCATAGGTTTTAATGTCCTGGGCATGAAAGAGAGCACATAAGTGTATGTTGACTAAAGTTCAGTTCAACTTTGGTGGAAAATTGGTTCCGTGTAAAATATATAGTCCCTAGCTTGTGTACACCTTTCTTTGACCCCAACGGATTAGCAGTCTCAAAGTTATCATAAAATAGTTTGCAATGCATCATTCTCTTTGGAAAAGAGGGGATGCCTCTTCATATAAGCCCCATCTTTCAAATCAACATAAAGATCATCCTCGATGGTGTGGCTAGACTGAAACATACCACATTTGGGCTTTTGAGAATAGACTGCAATGTTTGAAGAATAGGAACATATGAAAACTTGTCAGTTAACAACTACCTGATCATATGTTCCTATATTGTTTCTTCTGTTGTCAAATCTAACAACAAGTACATGCTCAACGGGTTGAACAGTTTCCCATTTCTGCACAAAATCTGCATTTATTTTTGATTCAGAACTCAAAAATGTAAGAGGGTTTTCAAGTTTTTCAAAGGACTCTGCAATCGTGCTTTTAGTACTTGTGTCCTGTGAAGATAAGCATTTCAGTGCTGCGGCCTTAGCTTGGTTCTGAATCTCCAGTACTGCTTCATCCTTAGATGCTACTAAAGTATTTACAATAGACTGACCTACGCCTGCAAACTACAGTTGCACAATAGCAGATGCACAAATATCAAGAGTATTCTTTTTGGAAACTGTCAAGATTTCAGAGCTTGTGGCAACCTCTTCAGAACCATATGATTGGTGGTCATCTGCAATGCTTCCACTGTCTGCAATACTATTTATTTCCAAATTACCTTCTTCTTGCTCATGTTTCTCTTCATGTTTTCTATTTAAATGTTTCCTAAATCCTGAAAAGCTACCACATACATAACAACATCCTGTCTGAGCACATTTAAGACAAAGTGTTTTACCAGGGAAGAATGAAAATGAATGAGTGAATCAAGCGAAAATGCCTTATAAGAAAGTTGGCACTAAAAACAAAACAAGCTCATAAATGCAATGCAGTAATGCAGACATTAGTGTAGCAGTCTTTCTCTAAGCTCGGCAACACGTGGACTCTCCTTAACTTTGCCAATATCTAGCCTATGTTGTACACAGTTGCCTGTATGAAAGTGTACATATTGAGGAGCATCTGATTGTCAGAGGTCCCAAACACAGTGAGTCTTAAACAGTTCATCAAAAGCATGGTAAGGCTTGCTTGTTAAGAATGATGAAGTAGCCTACTCATGGATGGTGCTCTTCTTCACCCCAAGAGCAAGAAGATACGGTTTAGTGCTGCTGCTGATGGCGTCCAGATGCTCCTGGATGCTTGTTCCACTCTAAGGAAGGCTATAGCTGAACCAAGGTAGAGCTGGTTAACTGAGAAGAGAATAGTTCATGTGAACAGTGTTGACCTGTGAAGGGTTATCCAGTGTTAAATGTATATTCAAATTTGTGGCTAAAATGATCAACAAAGCCAACAGTTGCATACAATTAAAAAGGTGCGGTGGACCAGTAAGTTTGATTATCTAAAGTTCAGATACAGAAGTACCATTTGTTCCAACAGTGTAAAACTACCTCTTCATTTCCTCTTCATTCAATGCAGATTATGCTGCATGAATCAGGTCTTCCAGGTCAGGGGAGGCTGGGAGTCCCTTGCTTTGGTCAATAATCTTTTGCTTAAAGGCAGTAGGCCACCTCGTCATCTACGTTATCTCCAAATAGCATGACAAAGTCTTGCTCTATCTACAAAAGATATATATATTGGAAGGCAATTGTTTCAGGAACTGCTTCATCAAGCACAAGAGTACACACTTGTCAGAAAAGACCAACTGACCAGCAAATAAACCAGCAGTATGAGCCACGCGGCATTCATAATTAAGGGTTTATAATCCAAAAAATAACCACTGATGTAATGAATATGGAGCATGCTGAATAAAACAACATTAAGATTACATTTCCAAAAGTACCACATTTAAAATAAATGATTTTCTAAACCTTAATGTATCAAATATCCATCTCTTTGCAGCGCACAAAAAATCCCTCATATGAAAGAAATTGCCTGGTAAGTGGGAAAGGCTTGCATCAAAAAAAATATATTATATATACACATAGTGGCCAAGTACTTCATGTATTTCACTCTTCTGGTCATTTAAATATAGATTTAGTAAATCTTTTCCCAAGATGTTTAGTTAAGTTAGGACCTGGAATTCAATTAAAATATCAATTACCAGGCCTTTGACATCTCTAAACCTAGAAAAATCAGTCAAGACATCACAGGATTTTTTGGGGTCAAGGAACATGTTCATCTTCTGCTTGATAGTGGCATCATCTGAACAATGTTTCATCAGTGCAGGCTTCCCTGCACTGCTCTTCAGGGGTCATCTCAAGACTAAATTGCAGAATCTCTCTTAGCTGTTGGTCCTCCTCCAAACCCTCAGATGCAGACCTTTTCCTCTGTATTGTCTTGAATCTCCAGGCCAAGTAACCGCTGCCACTTTCCCCATCATAGTATAGTTTCATGTAACCCTAACCGTAACCCTATATGTAAAACAGACTCCACCAACTGTGGAAAGAACAGAGGAATAATATAAAGGAATGCCACTGAATTTCAGCATTCATACAGTGAGCTTCTTAAGTATTTGGGCAGTCAGAGGAGTGAGGGATACACTGGTCTAGATGTTACTGCACCAATGACATGGTATGTTGATGGCCCTGTTTTCTGAACTGCACTGAAACAAAATTAACTGTGGTGAATTACAAAATGACATTTTGAAATGCATTGCAATTCACCAAAAGGAAACTGATGAAACTTCCACATTATAGGAGATAATATAAACAATGCACGATTCACATGTCACTCATGTATATTAAGTCTAGATAAGTTATCAGAAGATCCCTTAGTGTCTTGTGGTGAAGCCACCGAGAAGTCATCAGATTAACGGTTAATTAAAAGCTCAGGGTCAATATCACCCTTCCACTGACTCCACATTCAGCAATGAAAAGGTGAAGGAATCCAACACAGGACCAACAGATGAAGATGTCCTCTAGGAGCCTAAATGTAGTTCATAGCAAAGGTGGCAGTCAGATGAACCTTCACATATTACACTTGCAAGTCACTTCACAGATGGACGTCATATAAAATGCATCAAGATGGCTCTAATTGGTGGGGTAACAGTATTGTGACTATGTGCAACATTAACTGTGGACATCCATGGAGATGAGAATCGAAAAGTAATCATTTGTTTTTGTCACTGTCTGTTTTGATCGTAAATACACCATCTTCGGGATGCTTCAGTAATTCCTCAAAAACATCAGCATCCACCTCAGTCTCCGTCTCATCATAAACTTTAACATCTTCACTGACTGCTGGCATGGAGAACTTTATGAAAGCTGAGGAACACACAAAAACAAACAATCGTTAATTACAGGAGCAATCCCATATGGAAATGTTCAAGATTTGAGGCTGTCATATGAGTGTAGAGCTGTATGTTTTACCTAGCAAGTCAATGAAGAAATTGGACTGGATAAACTCATCAAAATTGGACACATTAGAGAACCACTTCTTCTATATTGTGCTTTAGTTTTCTGAAAGTCCATGCACCACTGCATTAAACTGTACTGAAAGGACCTGCTAATAGGCAAGCAAGACATAACATTTTGGAAGTCCAGTATTATTTAAAAGCCTTATTGTAGAACAGGGACACTACCAGGTAAAAGTGTTGAACCAATCAAAGGGAGAGCAATCACTCCATAAAGAGGCTCATGGAGCACAGGTGTGTAAGCTGCACTCCTGGTCCAAGGTTGCTACACTGACACATGGTTCTCTGGTAAGCCAAACAAGCCCTATGTTTTTAAATGTTTAAAACTTTTAGGGTTGAGGTAATGTAGGGGTGAGAATGCACCCCGAGGTGTTGTATTTTTAGCTTAAATGATGCCGTTTGTAAAAATGTGGGTGGTGAAATAACGTGCCTTGACTTGTTATAGATTGGTTTTAACAGCTTTGGCAGGATAGGTGGTAGGTCTTGTGACACAAAGTATGTGTTTAATCATATTTTAATCATCTGTTTATCAAATTAATTTTCCTTGTCCAGACTGAATTTACACTTGCTCTGTTTTATTTACAGGGTGCTAATTACTGTTTACTTTATGCTCATTCTATCATTGTTTTTGTGGATAGGGCTTTAATCTACCTCTTGTCTCTCTAGCACTGCAGCTGGTGGTGATCTCCAGTCACAGGAGCAGCTGCTGTGGTGGGAGTTCACTCACTGATTTGCGGTGGTATCATTTAAGGTTTGTGGTGGCACATTTGGTAACTTCAGGTGTTTTCTTTTGGAGTAAAGTAAGGTTGTCTTCTGTTTTTAGGTTTGGTTGATGTAGGCACAGCTAGTATACTCCCGGCACACCTGCTTGGTGGCTGGTTGGTTGTCCTGCCGTAGTATGACTGTCTGTCATCTTTAACTTTTTCCTTTTGCAGGATTCCTTCTGTCAAGAATTGTAGAAACATTTTTTTAATAAAACAGCCTGTAATGGCAAGTTGATCCACACTAACTGTTTCAGCTTCATTATTGAAGTTAAAACCTGTTTAGTTGACTGTGGTCAGGTTCCCCCTCCCTAGCTCAATTTTGGGTTGAATAGCTAAGGGTCAAATCCCCTGTGACCTCCCCCTCTATGGTAGTCACATTATGTATTTATGAGGTTAAACGGCAAAATATATCTTGAGGAGAGCATGCTGCTGGATCCTACCTGGCTACTCCAGCTTATTGACAGGTATGTATGGACTAATCAGGGCTCAACATTGCTATTTGTGTGGCCCAGGAGCATGTTTCCAGACCTGCAGGCCAGTAGATTAACCTTAAGTAGCCTGCTAGGGCCACTAGATTTCCAAGTCCTAAACAGAAAAAACAGATAATCTCTCATAATTTCCGTGCAGTACTGTAATGGTGCGTCGTTAATTAATATTATGTGATATTCACCTGGGTAAAGTTAGGCTATTGCGACCTAAGTCCAATATTTCTTGTAATATACTATGAAAGTGATAGCATTTTCAAAACCAGAATGGGCATTTGGAGGCATTCAGCTAAATTAGCTTGCTAATGCCACTAATGTTACTGCAAGTTTTAATCACTCATATGAACATTTTTGGTTTAAAATATAAAATTACTACCATGAAAAGTGAATGCATTAACTATTTCTAATCATCTCACCATTTTATTATCTCATGTTTAGGTCGTCAAATGTTGGCCATTTGTGTTTGAGTAAAAATTCACTAATATGACACTGGGCCAGTCATTTCAAATTGACCTGAATGTCAAGCCCTGTTAATAATGCATTCCGTTCAAAATGGTGCAAGCCCATTTTCAACACATGCACATCACATTTTACCACTACATGGCTGTACCTGGAAATGGGATATTATTATATTCCCTTTAGAATTTACTATGATGGAGCTAATCATTATGGCATAGACATGGCTGTGGTGTTAAGATTAGCTAGCTTTAGGCGAGCCCCGTTGGGACTGACACTACACTGCGTGGGTGCCAGTTCCGAGGCGTGATTATGAAATTTAGGATCTAAACTAGAGACAGGCTACAAGTTCTTCGCCTCAAGTTACCTCTTCGCAAAAATAAAGTTGCCACAGGAATGTAATTATTCGGTTTTTCAATATGGAAGCTGTTACCATGACGGCGTGACAATTTTTGCCCCACCTTGTGACTGATGTACATAAAAACAAGACGTAATCCATTCATTTCACTTTCAGTTATGGTAAACTGAAAGTTAAGTCAGTCAGAAACATCACATCAGATTCCGTTTGTTTTGTCACTGGATCACCAGTCAAATACTCCTGTTGATGGACAACAAGGAAGCAACGCGCATCTGCGGCCAGTGGTGAGGGAATTATCTTGGTTTAAATCAATATTTGCAGTAGGATTGACTTTGCCGGTACGTGACGTTTTCTCGTATGGAGAGAACGTCACGCCAAACTCTATTCAAATATCAGTGAAATGTTGTTTTGCTTACTGGAAAATGAACAGACCAAATAGGACATGATTTAAGACCTTTTACATATTGCTACGAGCCACTCTTCAATTCGGCATACATGCAATACACGAAGCAACACACATTGTAATAAAATTTCAACTTTTATAATTGTTCACCCGTTACTCCCACACTTAAACCGTGGTGGGCGGGTGCGAGTAGCCTGTTAACTGAACCGAAAAATTGAAATGTTGTCGAATTAAGTCCTGCTTTGTGGATTATCCATATGCCGAATTTACCAGGGGAAACTCGATTCGTAACAGGTCTTAATTCATGTTCTACCGGGTATAGGTAGGCTAGGTGTATTTACCGATGGTAAGGCAACAATAACTTGCCGGGTTTTTGAATGGCGTTCAGTGTAACGTCTATCCACACGAAGGAGAACACTGCACCTACCGGGACTAGGATTTGGTCAGAGTTTCAGTCCACGGCGGTGAAATCGCCTTTCACTTTGAGTTAACGTCAGCCTAGCTGAAATGCTCTGTAGTTTGAAACTGGACCCTGTCAACGTTAGCTTATGTGGAATTTACTCGGCAGCAACTTTGTGCGATAATTAAATTCGCTCCAGCTGAACTGCAACAAAACCAATCACACTTTCACTTTCATCATGCTTCATCAACCTGAGGTTTTTCTCAGCAGAAGGAAAGCGGTCGTCTCCATTTAAAGCCTGTTGGCACTCACACCGTGTTGATTCATTTTTAAAAGGGCAGTGTCGTTTTATCGGGGACTGTTACTTTTCAATACAAAATAGGCTAATTGATAATAATTAATAGTTAATAACGATAAACTGTTGTAATTGTAAAGTCCAACCCTGGCTGCTGTGGAGAAATGACATGGACACAAGATATTCCAAAGCAGCAGTAACTTGAAGAGGGAGGCTAAAGAATGAGTTGACAGGAAAAGATAAGATAAAAAGCCTCGTTCTCAAGCCACAGAAGCAGATAACAAAGCAGTATTATTATTCCAGTATTTAGCATGGCGATATGTTACCTCTTCATTAGACGTTTGGATATCTGCTCTAATTAACCCTCCTACTCCTCTCTATTGTTGCCAGAGACTTGTGTAGGAAGGTAGGAAGAAATAAATTCTCAGTGTTGTTGTAATTCGTACAGGTCACCAGTAGAGGTCAATAAAGGCCTTAGATTACTTAATGCTGCTTTAACTACAGAGTTTTAATGTCACACGATGGTCTAAATCATATACACCTTGTCTCATGAATATTTCAATAACTACAACCCCCCACCCACCTCCTAAAAAGAAAGAAAAAGAAAATGAGCCTCTCTGTCTGTGTTTTAGCCACAAGGAGGTGGCTGAGGCCAACTTCGCTCTGCATGAGCCCCACTGCCGCCGCTTCCTGTGTGTCTGTCCTGACTGTGACGAGTCAGTTCCCAGAGAACAACTGGACCAACACAGAGAGGAGCAGCACACCCAGGTACACACACACACACACACACACACACACACGGGTCATGTGTGGGCTTATTCTCTGAGCTTTATAACTCTGTTTCTTTGGCAGGTGAAATGCTCCAAATGTAACCGGAAGGTGGAGCGTTGCCATCTGATGGATCATGAGGTAAGTTAAGTCCAGACTTACTGTATGTGCTGTATGCCTGGGCATCAGTGTAGTAGTATAGTATAGTATAGTATACAACTCAACTCCTGACTTTTCTTCATGTCTTTCCCTGTTTTGTTCTTTGTCCAGTAGGAATGTGCACTCAATTAATCGATTATGTTTGATTTATCAGTCTGCTTTGTATTATAATCAGTATTAGGCATTAAGGGCTTGTTGTGATTGTTTAAATTTAAATTCAATACAATTAGTATAATAAGTTTGTAGTCAGAGAATCAGTCAATTCTGTCTTCATAGAGAAACATATTTTCACATGAGGAGAATCTGATAGACCGACCAAATTTGATAAATCCAAGTTTATCATGAATTTCTGGATGAAATAATCCTACTTCTCTTCTTTTCCCTGAACCGCTGCTCTCATTTGCTTTCCCTCCTCCTCCCTCCCCAGTCATCTAGTGGTAAATAAAAGGGACAAACCGTCAACTTCTCTTGTTGTTCACCATAAGGCGAACAACAGCCACCAATATAAACAAACACATATGAAGAGAAAAAGATGATTACCAGATGTTCATCTTTTAAAATATAGAGGTGTCAGTAAAGATGTTTTGTCAAACAAGGATTGAAGTTACTTACTGTCATTTAAGCGGTATCAGAACTTGTTTTATGTATTTATTGATTTTGTTTTGCTATCAATCATTTTGTCACAGCAGGTGTCCTTTTTCAAATAGTGCATATCTCATTTTGGAATGAAACTCATATTTTCAGAATAGTACTGACTACTTTAAAAGACACTATTTCCATAACTTGCATCACTCTGATACTATTTCCTATTATGTACGCTAAGAATTTATATGCTGAAGATTTGCAACTGCTTATAAAGGTAGTAAACTCCATTTTATAAATGAAAAGATGGGTATTTACTGAGTTTAGGTGGGTTCACTCTTCACTGGGACCGATGTGGGTTTTTGAAGACTGACACTGACATTTTTGGATTGAAACTGCAGACAGATGATATTTTGTGATTTATTCAGTATCTTATAATTTGACCTTGTTCGTGCTGGAAAATTCCAAAAACGTAGTATTCGGTATTTCCCCCAGAATATTATTGTTTTCAGGGTGGAAAAGCCTAAGAACACTAAAACTCTCCAAGACCGTAATCATAATAAAACATATTCACGCATACTTGTGTGGAATCGGATCAAAATGTTGTAATAATGTAAATTCCAGTTAAGGTCTTCCCATCGACAACCAGTGTAGTATTGATGAATTATACAATAAATATCAATCAAACTGTATCATATCAGAGGTGGATGACACTGACCATACATCAGTCACTGCTACCTCACTGTCCTCCACTGCACACCTGTTTCTCCCCCAGTCAGACGAGTGCGTGGAGCGCCTGCGGTGCTGTGAGTTCTGCCAGCTGGAGGTGCCGTGGAGGGAGCTGGCCGAGCACAGCGAGGCCTGCGGGAGCCGCACCGAGCGCTGCGGGGACTGCGGCCGCTACGTCACCCTGAAGGACCAGCTGGAGCACGGCCAGACCTGCCCAGCGATTGCAACCGGATCCTCGGGTCCTCCGCTCGCCGCCAACAGCGCGCCTAACAAGAGTAAGGCCGTGTGGGGATTCAGCAGAAAAACCTAGAACTATCCCAAAGACTGTTTTTTTTCCCCCCTCCTCTTAATCTTGGATGTTTTATTTCCCCAGGGCAAATATCAGTGACTTGTAGTGGATGTAAGGCGTCTTTCCCAGTTGAAGATATAGAGGAACATGAGGTACATCTTTTCCTAAGCACTTTTCCTTTTAACATCTTATGGGGACAGTACCTAAACCTGGACACATATTAGGGAGCGGGACAAAAGTAGGAAAATGATAATGTCCCTTTAGAATGAATGGGAGCTGCATGTCATAAAAATGTGAAATCCAGAAAAAAAAAATCCCTGAAAATGACATATCTGACATCAAAACTAATCTTAGGTGTTTGTGTGTTTTAACTTGTGCTATATGAAATAACTCAAGTAATGCCTCTGTCTATATCCCAACAACTAGCTGGAGTGTATTCCCGCGGAAGAGGTTGAGGAGGAGAAGGAAGACAGGGAGGAGGAGGAGGAGGAGGAGGAGGAGGAGGAGGAGGAGGGGGAGGGTGGTGATTTCTCCAGGGAGGCGGCCAGTCCTCGGCTCAGCAGCTCCTTGAAGGCGGCCTCCATGTCCAACAGGCTCAGCAGGGAGCCCTGGGGCGACGCAAGAGACCCAGACCAGATCAGCACCTGCCCCCACTGTCATCTGGCCCTGCCCCTCATCACACTACGCTGGCATGAGGTAAGGAACACACACTAGGCAAGATTTTGATGTACAAAATACACCCGTCTTATCAGCCTAACTCACAAAGAGCATCTCACCCCCCCAAAGTTGCCTGGTGCAGCTTTAATTCATTTATTCTTAAGTTCTAATAAAACAGAAATTCGTAAAAGATTTCATTAAGGGAGAAACCTAGATAAGACTCTCTAATGCCATACAGATAACATCCAAACAATGTTATGCAAACTGGATTCATGTACAGATGGCTAAACAAAAATCACAGAAGCAACAGACTTGTAGAGGTGGCATAAAAACAAAAATGTCTGTCTTGAGAAGATTATACTTGAAGTCTTTTTTTTTTTTTTTTTTTTTTTCCTTCTGTCTGTTTTCAGGTCAAGTGCCAAATCCACATCCTCTTGAAATGAAGAAGAGATCTACGGACACTGGATAACAACAGTGGATAAGATGCCATAGAGATCTTAGATCAAATTATCATTAGCGAGTGATGGAAGATGAGCATTTACACTGAAAATGTAATATTATTAGATAAATTAAAGTTATTAGACTTAGTTATTTGAGGAAAGAAAGTGGTTCAGGATGCAATACTATCATTGGTGACCTGAAGTATCTAAGTAAATTTTACAGTCACACTTATACTTAATACTATAACTCTGTTTGAACCAGCAAATTGAATGTGTTAAGTCGGCAACATCACAGTGAGTAAAGTTCATGTTTGTTATTGTGTACTTTCATAATAGTTTATATTGAAATCAACTATTAAAACTGTTTATTATTAAAAAAGTTTTTCAGTTTTTCATTCAGGGGCAAACACAAACAACATAAGGACGCTGTTCCTTGTGTGATTTTAAAAATCTAAACGCTGGTTTGTACAGAAGGTGGAGGGATTTTGAAAGCCAAGATAGCTCAATTCAGAAATTCAAAACAGCCTTTCTAGAGCTTTTCTCAAGAGTCAGACAACTATAGATGGCAACTTTAAAATGTTATGATTGGGTAGTGTGAAATTCTCAAAATGTTCAAAGGGGCCATGGCTGGAAAAAGGTTGAGAACCTCTGCTATAGGCTATCAAAATGTAATATTATTGAAAGGGGTCAGAAACACTAAAACATGTTTTTTGAGATGTTAACTGATATCTACTTGTTTGAGATAGAAGACAGTAATACCAGATGAACCTCTGATGTATTATTTCTTGGGCATTTTCCCCTTTGTTTGACAGTTCAAAGTAGAGACAGGAAATATTGTAAGAGAGAGGGAGATGACGTGACAAAGGTCCTGGATTTGAACCCAGGACATTGTGTTTACATGGTTCACGCCTAAGACCACTGAGCCATCAGGACACCCCTGAACCAACAAAAAAAATCCTGGATATAGAGCGTCTCAGCTGGATTCTAGGGGTGCAGGTCCCTCTGAAGGCCTACTGATCTGTTCCAAGCTCCACTACCTAAACGTCTGGGCCTTCCTACAGGTCAGCTTTGTGGATCGCTTGCTGAGGAACTGCCTAGAGAAGAAGACCGGCCTCGGGACCATCAAGGTATGGGAGGAGGAAGGGGGCAGAGTCGCATTAAAGCTGCACTAAGCAAGATTATTATGTAAAAATCTACCTGTTTTATCAGCTTAAATCACAAAGTGGGGCTGCAGCAGAGAAGAGCGTCCCATCCCCACTAACTGACATCCTGTAGATTTGTCCTATTAAGTCAAAATATTAATATTATTTTGATGTTGGGTATGCTCACTGGTGGGAAATCTTCTCAGCACACCTCTTTCATTTACCACTGAATCTCTGTATGCCACACATACGTTCTGCTGGTCTCCTTTAACCCATCTGGTGAATCCTATTCCCCCATGGCAGGTTATTTTGGAGAAATTTGAAATGGTGTAAGGGTTTTGTATATTAATTATATTACAAAAAGATAATTTTATTACCATTACTAACAACCAGCAGTCAGTTGTGAGATGGCATGACACAGTGAACACCTTATCCTTAGAATCAACTAAAGAAAACCAAAACGGGAAACCGTGTTTATGCCATATAAAAGAGAAATAGGCTCGATTCTCAAATATTTTTGCACTGATTTCATGTATTTAATTTTTTTTTTTAAATCCAGGGAAGAGTATTTCTTTCCCGTTGCTGTCCGGTCAGAAGTTGCGTATGATAATGGGCTCTCTGAGCTGGGCGCACACGACCTCGTCGATGCAGAGAGAGTTGGCCTTGATCTCGATGTTTTCCTGCAGCTCCAGCTGGCAGCGAATCAGACTCCTCTGCTCTATCTCTGACTGGGCCGCTGCCTCCCGCATTCTGAGGGACAAATACAGAGATGTCATATTGTTACGTTTGTATGTTTTACATTCTGTCTTCTCATCTGTCTTACATGACCTGGCTTGCCCTGACCCTTTCCCGTCAGAGCAGAGCGGGTCCTGGCCTTACCTGTTGATGTGAGCGGTGAGCTGCTGGACCTCGGTGTGGAGGTGGGACTGTGCCGGGTCGTGGCAGAGCTCTTTGGCGGGCCTCCGGCTGCGGGCGGACAGCCGGGCCTCGGCCACGCTCAGGACAATCCGCTTCTCCGCGACGGCCACTTGGAGAGCCTCCATGTTCCTCTGCTGGCTGCCGTACTCGGACAGAACCTGGCGGGGAGCGAGATGCCACACCGGACGAGGGTCAAGCAGCCGGGTGCCAGATGAGTTTAGCCAATCACAGCGAATCATTTAAGTCTTTTTAGCATACTTTTCTATGGTTTACAACTTATCTGACATTCATAGTCTCCTTATGTAGTAAACTCCACCCATCTGGTACTTTACAAAGGTTAAATAAAATGCTTACTCCGTTCAGATCACTAGGAACCACGCTAATGTACTAGAGTCCAATCGCAGATTTGAGTTTAAAGATTGCTAGCTGGAGCTGTAACAATTATTCTTAACTTCTCTGTGGTGAGGTCTGTGTCAGACCTCTATGTATTAAGCCACATCACATACTGAAGTCTCAAAACTAAAACCTAGGGTCACAGCTGAATAGTGTCATATCAATCAGGGACTAACAATGAATTCTCTGTCTATCAGCGTGAGTACACAGATGTAACCACTGAAGAAGTCCCACTTTTTTTTACAAAGTGTCTGACCTGCTGTTGCATTGTTGCTCTGCCCACACTGCAAAAATGTGTGAAAAATCCGGTCTAATCAAAATCAGGACTAACGTACGATCGATGCAGGATGTGGGACCTTCTGCAATGGCTACAAATTGTATTCTTGTGAGGGTAAAAAAGCCTCTGAAACATTAGACAATGTCTCATTAGAATCAATTCAGGTCAAAGGCTTCCAATAGACAACCAGTGTAGAATTGATCAAACAAACTGCACCATATCCATCATATACCAGATAGTAACGTAACTACCTTGGCCAGCTGATCCTCCATCTGGCTCTTGGCGGTCTTGATCTCCTGGACGTTCAGCTGGAGGGGCCGCTGTCGTGGCCCGGACCTGCCTCTGCATGTCTGCGGCCGTCTGCTCCAGGAGAGACTCCACCAGGGCTCGCAGGGACAGAGAGTTGGTCTTCTCCTGCTCCGCCCTGGCTATGTTGATGTCCGAGAAGCTCTCCCACTCCTCTGGACTCACCGCCAGGCTGAGGGGAGAGAGGGAGAGGAGAGGAGGCTTTGAGAGGAGGTAAAGAGAAAGAGACAGGGTTCCTGTACAGTTCCAAGTTCAAAAATCCATACTGTTTGCAGAGCTTCATCCATATTCTTTACAACAAAAAATATCAGAATATGTGAAATGACGAGCGTCTATAACCACAGAAAACATGTAGTCGTACACAGTATGTTGGGACAGAACAATATTTTCCCATACTTTTCCAACCTTTTTGTACAATTTCCAAACTTAAAGACCTGAAAATACTAAATTCTTTTTCCACACATTTCCAGACTTTCCAGACCTGTGTAGGGACCCTGAGGAGGAGGAGAGAATCCCAATTCATGTTGAAGAAGGTGGGGAAAAGCTCATGGAGAGGAAGAGGTACATGACTGACACCCTCTGGACGAAGGTAGGCAGTGCTTGCAATTGACTTCCAAAACCCAGTCCATAAGAACACATGAGCTATGTAATATCAGAGTAATATCATCCTCCTGTGTTCATATCGTAGCTCACCTTGGCAGAGTGATCTTGGGGTCTTTGGACTTGAGGTGGTTGTTGATGGAATGGTTGGTCATCAAGGCACAGGAGTCGTCGATGCACTGAGCCTCAAACTTCTCCCTCAGATCCTTCTCTAGGTGGTACTTGGCTGCTCGGTTCAGTCTGGCACACACACACACACACACACATCCCCCAACACATGAGCACACACCTCAGTGTCTACTACAGTGCATATTAGGAGACTAGCCCGATCTGAGAAAACTATGTTCTATTTTGTTGTATTATAGTAAATCAAGCTCTGAAATGACTGAAATGAAAACCCAATAAATTAGATTTTTTTTTCACTTTTATTTGGATATAGCCTAACCAGTAAAACCAAAGTAAAAACAAAAGGCTAATAATTTCTCGCATGTATAATGGAAAAACCTTTTTAACACCTTGGTTGCATAAGTGTGCACTAGGCTTGGGCCGATATTAGATAATATCGGATATCGCAATATTTCGTGAATATAGCAATATTGTCTGCGGTATTGAATATTGCGAAACGGCTGCCGCCTCCCCCCGGCAATATTGTATATCGCAATATTTTGGCGGGACAGCATTGTGATACACCCTCCACTTAATACTTAGTAGAAGCACCTTTTCTTTGATACCAGCAGTGAGTCCATTTGGATAAGTTTCTGCTATCACTACTATCTGGATTTAGGAATTTTCTTCCATTCGTCTTTGGAGAAGAGTTCAAGACTTCAGAGGGTTACTATATCCAAATGAAAGTGAAAAATATCCTTTTGAATTTTCATTTCAGATCGTAGACTTTTGATATCCGCTATACACAGCATGTATAGTTAAATGACACCCAGTCCCCCTCCCCTACCGTATCTGCTCAGTGATCTGCTCTATAGTGCGCTGCAGCAGGGAAGCCACTCCCTCGATCACCTCCCTCTCCTTCAGCAGCTCTATGTCCACCTCGTCATGGAGCCGCTCAGTGGGAGAACGCTTCATTCTGCAGGGAATGAATGGACAGTGAGTCGGTCAGTGCCGCCTCCCTTTTCACCTGGAGGTTTTAAACATCCCTGTTTCTCCTCAATCTCCATCCAAGATTTCTATTTCAACAGCATTTAAGACATGTGAGGTGCAAGGGAAGTTTCAGCAGTACAGCCCTAGAGCCTATAATATAATGCATTTCCCCTCTTGATGTTAAAGAAGACCTTCCTTTCTCACCTCTCCTCCAGGCAGAGTGTGGTGACTCTCAGAGGCTCCTCGCAGGCCTCCAGGGCCTTCTCCACTCGGCTCCTAAACGTTATGAGGACGTCGATCTCCACGATGATCTCCTCCAGCTTCCGCTCCAGCTCCTTCCTCAGGAACTGGATGTCTCGGATCCGCCGATCTGAACAGCATAAAGAAACACCAGGGAGGAATGAGTCTCTAAAGCAAAAAATAGGCTTCCTTTTTTTCCTGCCGGAATCGTTTCTTACCCAGTCTCTTGTTGGCATCTTGCTGCATGCGTTTGGATGCCTTGTCACTTTCCAGGATCAGCCTCTGGCTCTCTGCTGTGAGAAGCTCGGAGCTGGTCCGCATCGTCTCGATATTCACCAGGTTCGGCCCGCCGGCCTGCCGAGGATTGCCGTCCAGGAGAGACATTGTCCTCCGCTGGTGGTCAGACAGTCACTGAGAATATATAGGTAGGAAGGAACAATATGGCTGGATAAATGGAGGGATGGGAGGGAATGTGGATGCATCGGAGGGGAGAGGATAGATGAAGAGGGAGGTTTAGAACACTTTAAAAACAAGAAAAAAATCCATCATTATTCTCCATAAGGCCAAACAGCTCAACATGAACACATGTACAGTGGATATCAAGTCTACACACTCTTTCAAATGTTCTAATTGCATTCACAAAGCTAATTTGTGTTTAACTGAAATCAGCTGAGGTGACTGATTAGATTAAAACCAGGAATCTTTGCTGTATAGTGTATGTATTGACAGAGACAGGCATGGGCAACAAGGAGCTGACACTGGGGCTCTGGTCTGGATATGGACACATGGAGAGCTCCGGATGCCAAGATGTTTTTGGGAAAATTAAGCTGCAATAAAGCCCAAGCTCAAGTATGAGGATGCAAAGAATCCAAAGCACATATCCAAAGTCAACCAAGGAGTGGCTGAGGAAAAGATCAGTGTGCTGGAATGGCCCAGTCAGAGTCTGGATCTATGAACTGACCTTAAGAGGAGCCTGCATAGGAGGTCACATTGAAATTTGTGTCAGCCTGAACTCTTAATCCAGATGTAGGCTACTATTGGTACAGACATATATCAACAGACTAACTGCTTTTACTGTTGGTGAAGCTAGATTTGTCATCACAATACCAAAAAATACATACCAAAAAAAAAAAAATCACTTTTAGTGGTTACATCATGGGTTGAAAATTCCAACAAATAATATTACACATTTTGGAACGTTTCTGACCCAGCACCCCCGTTTGATTTTAACATGAAGGAATTAGATCATTTGTAATAATATTGCCGACACAATATCAAATAAAGCAAAGTCAAGAATACTTCCAGAGTATCTCCAATATTTTATCGTTAGGTTAGTAGGCTAAGCGCTATCAACAGAGAACTGACCTGTTGCTTCTTACTACCGTCGGCTAACGTTAGCCAGCCTGGCTAACAGCACCAACTGAAGGGTTAAAATACTACAAACATTCCCAGACACATAAATAGAAGTATTTTCTCTGACCATACCTTTTTCTGTGCTACTGGAAATGCCTCCGTCTCGGCTCTGATGTTATGAGACGGTTGTATCAGTTTCTTCACTTCACAGCTGACTGCTGGGATGTAAACAAATGGTTGTCATGACAACAATAGTTACGTGAGATGGCCGTTAACTCCTGCTTACTAGCGTGGAATCCGACTAAAATTTCACAGAATTAGTTCAGGTTAAAGCACCCTATAGACAACCAGTCTAGTATTGATCACTTCTACAATAAATATGTAATCAATCAAACCGCATCATATCCATCACATCAGAAGTGGACAACACTGAATGATAGATTTTGAATAAAAGGAAAATAATTATAATAATAATAATAATACATTTTATTTAATGGCGCCTTTCATGGCACTCAAGGTCACCTTACATCATATAAGATCAGTAATAGAACATAATAAACAACCGGCACCAGTAATAAGACATCAGTACAATCACCTTACATCATATAAGATCAGTAATAGAACTGACAGAACATACAATAAACAACAAAGCACCAGCAACTGATAAAAAATACAATAAACAACAAAGCACCAGTAATAAGACATCAGTAAATCAACAGTAAGACATGCAATAAGCAACAAAGCATAGCTCAGCAATGAGTTAAAATTCGATATTGTAGTCTAAAATAGGATGCAGTTGATGCAGTTAAATTGAGTAAGCTAGTTTAAAAAGATGGGTTTTAAGAGCAGTTTTGAATTCTGTAACAGAGTCCAGTATGCGGATGTGAGGGGGAAGGGAGCTCCAAAGTTTGGGTGCAGCATAGGAGAAGGCCCTGCACCCATTGTGCTGAGGTTGATGGCTGGTAGAGCTAGTAGACCTGCTGATGAAGACCGCAGGGAGCGAGAGGGAGTGTAAGTCTGAAGGAGATAAGCAGGGGATAGATTATGAAGAGCTTTAAATGTTAATAATATTATTTTAAAGTTAATCCGTTTTGACACAGGGAGCCAGTGTAATTGAATCAGCAGGGGAGTGACATGTTCAGTGGACTTTGATTGTGTAATAATCCGTGCTGCAGAGTTCTGAATGAGTTGGAGTCGGTGAATAAGTTTGTTGGGGATGCCTACCAGGATCACATTGCAGTAGTCAATGCATGATGTGACCAGAGCATTGACTAAGACTTCCGTGGAGTGTTGTGTTAAAGCAGGGCGTAGTCTGGAGATGTTTCGCAGATGGAAAAAGGCAATCTGGGAGACATTGTTTATATGACTGGAGAAAGACAGGGTACTGTCCAGGATAACACCAAGGCCAATGAGGAGTGGTTCAGTTTTACTGTACTGTTGAATTTTAGGTAGTTGTTTGTCATTCATATCTGTAAGTCATGAAGACAAGCAGTGAGGGTCCTGGAGGGGAGAGTATAAGTGGGCTTAGTGGAAACATAAAGCTGCGTATCGTCAGCATAACAGTGAAAATGAATACCATAATGCCGGAAGATGTTGCTAAGAGGGAGGAGGTAAATAATAAACAGGAGTGGCCCTAACACTGAACCCTGTAGAACTCCATAGTGAACTATGGAGCTTTCTGATGGGTAATTCTGAATTTGTACAAAATGTGTCCTGTCTGCAAGGTAGGAGGCAAACCACTGATACACAGTGCCCCCAACTCCAATATTGGCCAAACGATCCATGAGGAGCTGATGGGATACAGTATCAAAGGCTGCGGTGAGGTCCAGAAAGATGGGGATAGAGAGTAGACCGGAATCAGCTGCACGGAGGAGGTCATTGGTGATTTTAACCAGGGCTGTTTCTGTGCTATGTTTGGGGCGAAATCTAGATTGGAATTGTTCAAAGATTATCAAGGTGGATCTGGAGTTGAGATGCAACAACCTTCTCAAGAATTTTGGAGATGAACGGTAAATTGGAAATAGGCCGGTAGTTGTTTTGGTCACTAGAGTCTAAACGAGGTTTTTTCAGAGTTGGTCTGATTATGGCAATTTTCAGTGATGGGGGAACTGTACCAGTGGACAGAGAGGAGTTGATGATGGAGGTTATCAGGGAAGTGATAGAGGGCAAGCATGCTTTAACTAGGGTTGTGGGCATTGGATCCAGGTGACATGTGGAGGTATTGGACTTTGTAATAAGTTCAGAAATGTGATTTTCAGTTGGAAGACTGAAGTCACATAGGACAGTGGATGGGGACAGTTTCATGGTGCTTGCTGATGGTAAGTCGGTCTGCATGATGTTAGCCAGCTGCTCATGAATTGTAATACTTTGTAAAAGCAGAGCATTGTTCATTAGAGAGGTTACTGTTCATATTGGTTTCAGGTGGTTTGAGCAACCTTTTCACTGTGGAGAAGAGAGTTCTAGCATTCCCTTCACCTGTACTGATGATATTTGCATAATAGGAGGTTTTAGCTATTAAGAGAGCATTTTTGTAGTGGAGTATATGATCAAAATACATTTGTTTATGAACAGCAAGTCCAGTCGTGGTGCAGAGCCTCTCCAGGCGCCGACCTAAAACCTTGAGTTGACATAGTTCAGGTGTGTACCAGGGAGCAGTAAGGGCAAATAAACAACCCGTGTTTTCAGAGGGGCTAGAGTATCACGTGCAGAAGATAAACTGTTGTAATAGTCCATTAGATCCAGGAGCGAGGGGGTGGGAGCAGGAACGGGGTTCGAGGTAATTAAGCTGCTGAGATCTTCTGGGTTAAGATGTCTGATGTTGCGGTACGATATGATACGATAACTCAATAGGCGGATAAAAATAGTAAAACTCTAAAAATTCACTTGACAGCACTCTCAATACATCTGGCGGCTGCCGGTTGGCCCTGTGACGTCAGCAACAGTACCTAAAATATCAGACATAATCAATAATTCTTCATCTGTTAAAATCGAATAGGTTAGGCCTACTAATTAAAAAAGAAAGACACAAAGAATAAAGTGAGAATTTTTTAATATTTGCTTCTGCAAAGCTATAAATGTGTTGTGTTTTTGTTACAGTACATTACAGCATTTCCATACCCATTGCTATTTGAGAAAATAGATCACCCTCGACTTTTCATAAAAAATATAAAGTGACACAACTGGGCTAACTTTAACATAATATACAAGCGATTCCAGCAAGCCAATAATAATGACATTCAGTCTTCATATAGCTGAAGGTTGAAAGTGTAGAGTAGCAACATTTAAAATCAATATGAGCCCAAAACAAGGCATAAGAGGCCATGAGCATCACGTCCTGTTATATAATAAATAATCAGATGAATATTGATCATAAGCTACATAGTGTATCAAAGTTGAGCAGCATAGTACATAAAATGTAAAGCGACAGTCATTTGAAAGGCACTTGCTGAATCTAGCTTGTTTTCTAAAAATACATTTTTCTTTCTCAATAGACACTAATAATATGACACATAACCAGCAAATAACAATCACTTAAGTCAAACCTATAAATACTTAACTTATATCCAATAACAACAATAAAACAGTGCAATATTTATTAAATTTCTTTTATATAACTTTCTTTTATATTTCTTTAACTTCTCCATTAGACAATTAGTAATTAAATGGAATGACTGATGTTAAAAAAACTGCTGTTGGGTTAATGGCAAGCTGAAAATGAGTCTGTTAATTTGCACTATGAAAGTAAAAAATGAGTAAGAGAAGGTTCTCAAGTCCATCAGGAGCAATTGAAGTTAATTAGAAAACTGTGAGCAGAAACAACCCAACTGTAAAATCTTCTCTTATCTTCCTATAGGAGCTCATTTACAGCAAGATTTACCTATACACAATTCAGTTACCATGTCTGAAAATGGTGGTAACATTGATGGTAAAATTAAAATAGGAATCAAGGTGGATTTAATATTTGCTTACAGTATGTAACATAAAAATAAGAAATGTTCCTGTCTTTGACTTTTGAGATAGACAGGGCGGAGAGTTGGGATGTTATTGTATAATGTAGCTGCTGAAGACACTTCAGTCCAAAGACATGAGTTCCACTATGACACAAATATCATGGTAAACCTCTGAGAATAAAGGCAGTGGTTATAAAAGACCACCACTGTAAACTAAAAACCACTGGTTTTAAAAGACCGGTCAGCATTGAAATCTGCTGTTAGGAAATGAGTAGGTTAGCACAGCTATGTAATGCAAAGCGGGGTTGCATGCAGTTAGCAAGTTACAGAAGCTGTTTAAGGTTAGAATATATGCGTGCCCAGTGTTGTTGCCATTTTGTTTCCTTTTAAATAACTCACAAAAAAAGTTTAAAACCATGTTTAGATCCAGCTTTGAGCATACAGCCTTCAGTAATGTGACTCATAAGGTTGGTTGTCTGGACAGTACACAGATTAAGCCTAGTCTAGCAGGATTTACAATTCATTTAGAGTTGTAAGTATTCCTTTAGAATGGGTCACATCATCTTGTTTTTAAAGGAATAGTTCGCTTTAAAATGAAAATTCAGTCATTATCTACCACCATCACCCCAATGTCAGTCAAAACTCCACTGAAGTTCGTAGGACCACCAAGCACACAGGGAGTTAGCTGGGCCATCTTTTTATTTCACAGCTGTGTGTTTGGTGGTCCTGTGAACTGCAGTGGGAGTTGCAACTGACATGGAGTAGATAATGACTGAATTTTCATTTTGAGGTGAACTATTCCTGTAAGATAGCGCTTCAAGTTTTCAAGCACTGATCATCCTTCCACTAACGACGACAAATTTCCTATTTTAAGACTCATCCTTTAAGTCAGACTGAAGATACATTTTGATGAGCATTATACTTTACAAGCATTTCTTACTGATAAATGCATTTTAGCTTTTTTAAACAAGGTATTCAGAGTCATGGCAAAATCTCAACAAAAATTGGCCAATCAGCTTAACTGAGTGATTCCCCTTTCCTGTCTGTAGCCCGGTTACATTCTCACTGTAGCTTTGACTGGTTGTTTTCACCTCCCCAAATGACCCACATTAAGAGAGAGTTCAAGGGTTTCATTCAACTACGCCAAGTAAATCAGGTGTGAAAACAATCTAACTAGTAAAACTTGGAATTTTGTTAAAACAATTATTTAGATGTCTTTTTAACATACTTTTGAGGGGAGAGCTTCCTTCAGTCAAGTGACATATTTCACCCTGATCACACACACTTGCATGCCGGTACAAATCCTACAACATACCTCATCTTCTATTTAACGGAGTGTAACCTTAAGTCTAATCTTTTCCTTTCTCATTCCTCATTAATCACATAACCTCATTAATCACATAACCTCCAATTAATGCAAAAGCTGCTGACCGCACTCATATTGCACATCCTACCATCCCAATCTCCACCCATAACTCTATTCGCTATCACACAGACATTTTTTGAGCTTCCATTCTCTCAACCTACACATTCTCACCTTCTTAGTCAGTCAGTGGAGTTTGAACAAATCCGTCTGTGGTGTTTGAATAAGATGTTTTCTGCTTTGATTTCAGTCCGACTTAAAAGTAAGCTTCATCCGTGTACAGAGAACCTGACCCTAGAGATCATTCATGAAAAAGTGTACTGGCCGTGTAGGTTTAAGTAACCAATAGCTACACCAGTGGCATTGGAGCTGTCAGATCAGAAGAGGTCAGTGCGGATGTGCAACAGCGTGAATGCACAGCATTTCCTAATCTGCTCCTCCAGTGGCAGATTAGGAAACACTTTAACTGCAGTTACTACAGGCCTTGTTGTGGTCCAGGAAATGCGGGCCCAAATAGATACATCTCTAGATACATCTCTCATACAACATCTATGACTGATTCCCGAGGTCTTAACTGGCTGTGGTTTTGTCAAGTCCGTTGATGTTCTCAGGCACCAAGCCCTCCTCAATGGCTACCTTGGATTCGTGGACCTAAAAGAGAGATTTTTGGATTAATTATTTTTTCTACGAGTATTGCTGGACTCAACACTGGGGCTTGTTTACTTGACAAGGAACTGTACTTGTTTTGACTGGACAAATGAAACCTGTTTCAAATTGTCCAATGGGACGAATGGAGAAAAACTTTTGGATTCAGCTAAGAATATGTGCTCCAAAATGCATCACGTAGAGCCAAGTAATCACCAAATTCTACATTAAGTAATCAACTGATATCCGATACCCACAGTATATGAAAAAAGAAAGGTTGTGGTGGCTAAACTATTCCAGCGTTCATACTCACCTTGAATGGTTCACTGATTCCAATAATGCACTGCAGTGTACTGCTGTAGTAGCACAGCACACACTCTCCTCCCAGCACAGGGATCTCCTCCTTACTAACATACACCTACAGGAATACAGAGAAATATTTATCTCCATTGTGTTTTGTTTTCTAATATATTTTGTTCAGAAACATTTGAGTAATTCTGCATTCAGACTGCTAGCAATCACATCACCATGCTGCCATCTGATGGTGGATTTAAAGCAACAAAGAACAACCCAACTAGCATTCAAGTCACTTGGGCACACTTGTTACCTGTGTGAGCTCTTCATTGCAGGACACTTCATCGTCTTTCACCCAGGTGTAGGTGATGTAGTCTGACACGCTGGTGAAGCCGACCTGAAACGCATTCATATTTTAAAGACTCTCAGCACTGAAATATCACATTCAAAATGCCGCTGTTATACCGCTGTTGTTCTCCCAACCTTATAGAGTCCAATCCAGTCCCAGGCGCTGGAGGGGAAGGGCTGCAGCGGGCTGTAGAGGACCATGGCGTCGATGTCAGCGCTCCAGTCGCCCTCCGCCTGCAGACGCACCAGAGGAGTCTCGTACATCTTCCTCAACTGGAGGGGGGAGAGAGAGAGACTTAATGGAAGGGCTTCTGATAGACAACCAGTGAAGAGCAGATCAATTCTACAATAAATATGGAATCAAATAAACCGCATCATGTCTGAGGTAGACAACACTTGACTAGCTGTTATCCGATTTTAAATAAAAGGCCAATATCGACCCGTCTAATCGTAGAACTAACAGTGTAAGACGGACCTTCAGCAACAGAGAGAGAGAGAGAGAGAGAGAGAGAGAGAGAGAGAGAGAGAGAGAGAGAGAGAGAGAGAGAGAGAGAGAGAGAGAGAGAGAGAGAGAGAGAGAGAGAGAGAGAGAGAGAGAGAGAGAGAGAGAGAGAGAGAGAGAGAGAGAGAGAGAGAGAGAGAGAGAGAGAGAGAGAGAGAGAGAGAGAGAGAGAGAGAGAGAGAGAGAGAGAGAGAGAGAGAGAGAGAGAGAGAGAGAGAGAGAGAGAGAGAGAGAGAGAGAGAGAGAGAGAGAGAGAGCTCTAGTATCTCACCTGCAGGGTGAAGAGGCCTATGACAGGCTTGTGGTCACTGATGCTGTACTCCATGTTGCTGGTGTACGAGTCCTGCCTGATCTTCAGAGGGTATTCCTCGACCTCTTCCTGCTGCGTGGCATTCTTCTCAGCCAATCCGGGGTCCTCGTCTTCGTCTTTCTCTTCGGGGGGCGGGCCCTCGGGCCGGAGCCGCCACAGGATCCTGTCCGTCCAGGCCGGTTTACGCTTCTTACCGCTGGACAGGTGGTTGGACACGATGGAGAGCAGGGAAGAGGAGGATTTAGTTAGGAGATGAAGATCTACTCAGACTGAGAATGAAGGCTGTTAAGAGGTATATGACTGGGCGATGGATGAAAATAAGAGCATGATGAGACAACGCAGACAAATGTCGAACAATGTAAGGTTGTGACGATTCAATAACTTTCCCCTACAATACCATACAAGGCTAGGTATCAAGATACACAAATCGAAGAAAGAAGTGTAGTCTTTTGCCTCATGCTTTCAGTCTTTCACATTCCTTTTTGCAAACTCCAGGCTGCTGTCATGTGCCTTTTTCAGGAGTGGCGAAGGAGCTTGCACTCACAAATGGAAGGAAAAAGTTAGACCGAGATGTGTAAATGCTGAGCTGTTTTGATTTTATTCTACATCTCAGCAATGAAGTGACACAAACTTATATCTTGTACTATGAAATATAATACTTGAGATATTTTTAATACTACATACCCAGCCACAGATTTTGATGTGTGAAGAAGACGAGAGACACATTTTATAAAGGCTATAGGGGTATGTACTAGGGTTAGACTGATATGGGTTTTTGAAGGCAAATACCAACATCTTTGGATTGAGGCAGCCGAAAGACAATATCTTTTCAATCTGACCATATTCAAACCTAAAAACACAATCCCCCAAATTATAAGGATTCAGTGTTTCCTCACAAATTTTACTCTTCTCAGGATGTAAAATCTTCTTAAGTAACATTAAGACCATCATGAGACACTAAACCTCTCCACTGAATGCCATTTAAGTGGGTTAGCAGTTCCTTAAGGGTGGGTGACCGACTCCAACTTTTCAGTGGTATGTGATACATTGCTGCTTTTAAATGAAACACTTACAACCGACATTGAACAATTGAACAAATGAATGAAATGTGCAAAGAAAATAAAATTTCATTGCAGGTTTTATAGACTTTTTATATAGCTGTTATCACCATCATATCGGAGGTAGTAGACATTGGCTGGGTGATCTCCAATTACACCCCCAACCCCCACCCCACAAATACATACACACACACACACACACACACACAGTGAATCACCCACTCTCATACTTCCTGTATTGCCAAAGGTTCTATTTATGACCATGCATGTTAGCAGCTGCTCCACCACTAGCATGTAAACAAAATATCTAAGTAGCAGGATGGTATTACAATAGCTTAAATGTGGGTTAATATGGACAACTGATACTTTGCTGAATAACAGCAACAGTATCGGCCCCCAAAACAACAGAATTAGAAGCCTCTGTTCTGTGGGCCCAGACGGGATTTTGCACAAGGAACAAGCAGTTCAACCTTTTCATTGCAGAGACAATCTGTCATTTGTCTTGCAAAGACTGTTAGTGGTACTAGCTTGTTTACCTGCACTACACTGTAGACAGAGATAACTTGGCCTCATTTGGCCTTTGAAAGCATGTGATTCAGAGAGTTAAAGTTAATATACTGCATACAAAACAGTATGTACACCCACAGTATAGTGCAGTTAGGCGAATTAAAGAGGACGACATGTGACATATTAAGGGAGATGTGGAGACAGAAATGTGATTTGAACCCTTACTTAAAGGCAAACCATCTCCTGTAGGGCCTGTGAAGTCGAAAAGAGGCGTAGATTCAATATTTACAAATAAAGATATTAAGAAAGAGAGTTTGGAAGATAGAGTGACTTAAAGAATATATTATGACAGATGCAAGGTGGCAGGAATTCACAGTGGTGTATGTGTCTGCGTCCAAGTGTGATTGCTGGAAACAGTTACCTGCTGTCGTAAGTGTCAGAGTTTAAGTCAAACTTGTACGTGGGCTGAAAGTCTAGAGGTCCCTCCTCAAACTCCTGGAGCATCGGCTCGTTCTTCTTCATCATGGTCAACTGAGAACGACAACACACACGTTCCATCACCTCCCTGAACACAACACACTTCAGACTGATGAACTGAGACTAATCCTATTATCCTGGTTACATATGCACAAATCACTCAATTGTTGTGTTGGTAACCAGGACCTGCATGGGAACAGGAGTTAACTACATTGGCACTGTTACATGTCTGTCGGCATCTCTGTAATATGGTATGGGACACTTAAAGGGTCGAACCTGGTCTTTGCTCCAGAGCAGGTTGTAGGTTTGGTTGTTGATACAGGAGCGCATAAAGTGCATGCCGTGGTCCTGGATCCGGAAGTTGAGATCCCCAAACCAGAAGACCAGCCTGGGCCAGGAAAGGGACCAAGGGGAGAGGGAGTGAGATGTTGATGGATAAACAAAGAGGGACCGGTGGTAGTAAGCGACCAAATCAGTTCACAAGGGTATTATTCTCTTAAACTTGTGATTTTAGGTGTCAATACATTGACTGAGAATTGTGTAAAAAAACCTGAATGCCTGATGATTGAAATTCACCAGACTGGCTTTAGGCAAGGTTTAAAAGAAAAAAAAAGAAATTTATTATTCCAGGGTGGTGTGTGTGTTTCAACTGAGAAATCCAACAAGGCATAGACATGTGATGGTGCAGAACTAATCAGACTAGTGAGGCTTCCTATGCTACTTGCTCAGTGTTTGCTTCTCAATAGAAACACTGTTTAGACAGCAATGAATGAGTTTCCTTTGAGATCTCTCAAACTGTCCTCAAATGCTGTCTTTCACTTCACTTCCATACAGTCAAAAGACAACATGATGTGCTGTATTTGTAAGATGAGTGGAAACATTAAAGATCGACGTGGGGAAACTGGGTATTGTATTCTTGCGTGTCTACTGACCTGTGGTCAAGGACTCTCGGAGCCTTGTCAGATTCAAAAGTCTGCGTGTCCAGGATGTACTCGAACTCATCCACTCGCTCTGTGGCGTACTTCATATGAGCTGCCAGGTGACAGTTGAGAAAACAGAGCATGTGGCCATACAAAGACAACCGGATGGACACGGCACCTTTATTACCCTGAGGAAGAGAGAGAGGGAGAGGAAAAACAAATGGCAAATTCTTCATAACTATTTTGCATTATCCATTCAGTTTATTAATGCTATGTTAGGGATGCACCGATACCATGTTTTTACGACTGACAGATTAGAGAGCTAAAACTTTAAAGCAGCATCAAGTCGCATTAATGTTTGACCTTTATCACCCTCTATCAGCACCAGTAAGAACTGCAACAACATTGATAGAAACCTGTTACCTAAAAACTTGTGTTTTACTGTTCATATCATATAGTTTCCACTGACTGGAAAAGACATGGATATAACACCCTTAGAAATTTTGGGAAATGACATTACGCTCATCATGTGAATAACTTAAAAATGTTTATTTGAAAGTTAGAGTTACAGTTATTTCAGTATGAAGAAAATCTATTCCAGGATTTTGTGTAGGTCTCAGTTGTCTACCGCTTCCTCTTTACACGCAAGAGGAGGTTGGCTAATTGTATTGCTTGGACACTGACACAGGACACAGAGCAGAAATAACAAATGTTATTTCATCACATGTATTCAGTGCTTTCTTAAGAAGGCACTTCTCAGTTAGGCTGGTGACACACTACATGGCTTTTAGGCCAAGTATAGCCAAAATTTGGCCATCACAACTGAAATATCAAGATCAGACTGAGTAGGCGGTCACACTGGATGACCAACACAGATCAGATGATCTTGTAGTGTCCGAGGGTTAATGTCTTGCCTCACGATCCAGTGGAGACCATCAACATTATTTAAAACGTTGGATTTCTATGACTCGAATTTAGACAAGTTTTGATGTTCTGCTGTAGTGTGACGTCAAATCTGAATGGAGACCAACAACAAAGAGTTGAATTTGAGGGAAGGAAAAAAATACAGGTGTGGAAATAAAACTGCTCCACCTGAACGGTTGTTCTGGTTCTGTGTTGTAGTAGCACGAGATGTTGTGTTTTTGTATTTGGTGTGAGAACTCGTCTAGTGTGCGCTCCCCAAATCCAAATGACTGTCAAGTGTGTGCACCTCTACAACACAAATCAAAAAAATCTGTGAATGCCAGTCATTAAGTGCGTGATGTCCAATCTTTGCACAGCCTGTTTAGTCCTATAGTGTGTCTCTAGCTTTAGCAAGCTAACACATACCGCTCCATTAATCCTAATTCCTCTAATCTAATGTGTTTATGTGTGAATATGTGTGTGTAGACCTGCATTTCTCACCCAGTAACGGAAAACGCCTGTGCGTGTGTATGTGGCCTGGATGTCTTTGATGAAGGGCACATGTTCCAGTTTGGAGAAGAGGAGCAGCAGCAGACCCTGCATTCTGATGGACGACACCTGAATACCAGCAAACACACACACTCACAGTACATAAATTACACCTCCTTTGTGTGGACATGGATAGATTTTATCTATCTCAGATGCCGTTAAGATATTTCACAACTCATCTGAAACTCAGTGAAAGTAGCAGTAGTAAACTTGGTAGCAGCCATCATTCTGATCATAAAAAGTCTGTATGGAGCACACTGGCTGTGCTGTGGGAGTTTCAAACAGTACACCCACTTCCATTAGCAGCACAAAAGGCGTTTGAGGTAAGGTTTTTCCTACAAAAAAACAAGTGGAATAGTGTGAACCCCTTCTAACTCAAAGTCTTGCTGACAGAAGTAGACGCTGATCCATACCTTCAGGTATCCCTGTGGTGCTAAGGTGGTCATAAACAGCTGACTCCATTGGTCATCAAACGTCATGTCCATCATGAACCTCACTGGCCCTGAGTACACCTCCTGGAGACTGACACACATACACATACACACACACACACACGTTGGTTTAACTCCTCAGTCTCTCCACAATATACCCAGTCATATCAACTTAGTCACCTCACCAATCAATGCACATTCCCTTTGCCACCTACCCGATGACATAGAGGTCTGGGCTCTTGGGGGAGTTCAGATGGAGAAGGGAGGTGATGTCATCTGGAGGATTGGCTGTGGCCACGTTCCATGTGACCATGTGCAGCCTGCAGACAAGGAGGCGAGGATTTGCACAGCACTTTTCATCAGAAAATGTACATCATACATCAATAATAGACCATTTAAGTGTCAAGTTATTCCTCAAACAATAAATTAACTTTAAATGGAATAACATTCAGCTGCACCTCTCTACTTGGAAGGAAAATAACCCACAATACTTTGGTAACAAAGAGATTCATTTAGTGTAGCAATGGCCAAAGATAAGCACAGTGACAAAGATTAAGATCTGGAGCTGTTACACAGTGCAAACACTGTGCTACTACCACAAGCTGACCAGGCTGCTACAAGAGACCAGTCATTCTTTCACACACCAACTCAAAACATCCATAATACGTATAATTCTATTTCCCGTGCTCAGCTACAACGGTAACACGTATGACGAAAATTCAAGGACAGAGTTCTGCTGGAGGGTCTCAATCAACAAGAATCAATAGCATCTTTGATTAAGTGGTTCATTCAACCCACAAGAGCATGTTAAAGAGAAAGGCCAAAAGAGTTCAGGCAAGAGCAATGAATAAGAAGTAGTAAGGGAAGAGGCTACACTGCATCGTTCTCCACCTGAAGCTGTCCTTCTTAGGCTTGTTGGCCTTCTTGCCACAGATGATGAAGGCGTGGTCCAGGGTCTTGGCCACCTTATCGTGCAGCTTGTCTTTGGGGTCCAAGTCGTCCACACAGGTCATCAGCTGGTTGAGCCTTTGGCGCAGCGCCTGCTTGCTGCCTGTTGACCGGGTGACATCGCTGGCAAGGCTGTCAGTGCGGACGCGTCCCACGGCGCCAAACAGCCGGCGGATTTCATCCATTACAGCTCAGAGAGTGGTGGCTGCTCTGGGCAGAGTTAGTCTAGAGAGTCGGGGTGTGGAGCGCAGCAAGGTCAACAGACTGTGCTGGGTCTGGCAGTCCAAAATGCTTCTCTTCCTGGTATTCCACGCGTTGCAGTTCAAAAGTACGAAAGACCAAAGTTTTTGCTAAAGGATCCAGTATCATCAGCAGCGTGAATACCTTTCTATTCAGAAAATATGGTGTCACCAAGTACCACAGTTAAAAATTACCCAGCATTTGACAATCTCAAGTTAGGTTGGATGGAGAGGAAAGAACAGAAAAGAGCAATAATCCAAAGTTTTGGTGGCTTCCTTAGAGTGAAACCACTGAGTGAGATGAGGAAAATCCAGGCTTGGGGGCGTGGGAATGAGTGATTAGGGAATTGGTTAATTTATCTACAAGAACGTTTTCTTTGTGTACTAAAAACGAACTGTAATCACATTGTGTAATGCTGAACATTAGGCCTATTAAAAAATTGGGAAACACAGTGACATACTTAAACATAAAAATGGTGGCCCCCCACACACACACACATACAGAACACACACATTCACACACTGCTGGGCACTCAATTGCACGTTCCTCAGACTGGCAACACAGCTGCTTTTCCCCCTCCATTCTAATCGTATTAGGTGTGTGTTGTTTGGCAACCTAATCCACCTGCCAGATTTGTGGACTGGCAGACATTGCACTGGCATTCAAACCTAATGAAACAGCCAATTATGCTTCCAGAAAAGCCTTGCAATGGCATTAGGCAACAGCTACCTAACACAATACAACTGACATATCAGACCAGAAAGAGTCTTGGTGGACTTAACCTAGCTTAGCATAGAGGCCCAGTAGGTCTTCTATAGAGAAAACATCAGGCAAAAAACTGTCAGCTGAATGCTGCCTTGCTTATTGGCAAGCAGCACCAAGCAGCATTTATTTTTTTTAAAAAACCAACATTTTTAGGATTGGTTCGCCCGTTATTCTTCCACCAAAATACACCGTGATGTGCGGTAGCAAGCAAGGTGTGATTCTATTGAAGTAAAAGCTGCTTGGTGGGTCAGATGTATACCGAATTTACTAGTAGACCCTAACGATTCATAAAAGGTCAAGTCATGTGGTAACAGGTACGTACGTTTGCCGATAAGCATGGGCACATTACATTGCCAGATTTTTAAATTGAGTTTGGTTACGAGCACATATCTGGGCTATTTAGGGTCCAACCTGAGGCTTTCTCCCTCCTCATTTCCCTTCTTCACACTGAAGTCTGACTGCTGGGCGTCCGACTGCTCCTCAGTCTCCTCCATTATCAACACCTGGAAGGCAACGAAGCAAATTAGCGACATAGCTAGTGTCAGCACAAAAACAGCTGGGGTGGAAACAAAGTAACAGTAACTTAGAAAAACACAGATAAGTGCAACAGTACAGCCGTAACCACTTGTTACCACTGTAAAGAGATTTGGAATGAATGTGAAAATACAATATAGCGAACATTAAGTTCTGGTTTACAAAGTTAGTAGGCTACAGTGGCCTTGATATCATCATGCATCGCTTGCGGTGTCAGCTGTCATTTGCTAGCTAACGTTAGCTAACGTAAGCCAAGCTTCTCTCATCAGTAATGTTAGCATTAACAAACTACATCGGTGCATAAAATGGGTGATAAATAACCGCCAGCATAGGTGTTATAAATCTCGTATACTACCTGATAATGCTTTGCTAGTAATTTTCGTTGTTTTCTTGCACTGACATTTACAGTAAATTGCAGCAATGTGATGGTACACACTCGAGTGTTGTGGGCTGCGTCACCCCACACTAGAAGAACATCTAAAGGCAGACGATTTTGCCTTCAAAATAAAAGCGTAGAATCTGTCACATTTAATAAAATAATAATAATAAAGAAATCTTACATAGGATTGCCTATGAATATATGCTATGAAAGGGACATTTTGGGAAAAAAAACAATTGTAATTTAATTTACGACATATTCCTTTCACATTGGCATTCTGTATTAGATATTAATCAATAAGGATTTTATTTTGAAAGTTTTAACCGGAAGTCTAGCTTGATATTCCAAGATATGACTTGACATGAACTGAACTGTCAAATTGTAAACAGGCCAACAGGGTTCCTACTGAAAAAGACAATAGCATGATATGCTGTGCTGTGCAAGGCCAACATTTCTCTCTTCTAAACCAGAAAAAAGAATTATGGCTTTGTGTTTTTACGATCATGAAAGTTAGGAAATGTTCTGATTAAAGTTAATGATTTGTGAAGTGACTGCAGCCCACAATCAGTGTTGGATGAGAGGTTTACCTCACTAGGCAGCAATCAGTCTTTCAACAAAAGTAAACAAGTCCAAGAAGCAAAGGATAAATATATTGTATTTTATATAACACACAATCTTGTGGAGGACTCATTACACAAAACGGCTCCTCATTCCAATAAAATACAGATAATTTAATTCAACACAGGAAAAATTAAACAAGACTTACAATTAAGTAGGCCTACCTTGTGAACAATTACAGAGAAAGAGTTGCTTCATGTGTCCTTTGTTTTGAGTTCATGTTCCTCTTGCATAGCCCAAGATCACCAACACTCAAACCCCTCAACCCAAAACTATAATAAAAATTAATAAACAGTAGTCGGTATCTTTGTCTGAAGCTAAACTGACCAACAGCAGGCGCAGTAGGACCAGGATTATAGGTGATACTAATCTGAAAGTATAATCAGTGACTCTGGTGGAGTCTTTTCATTGGAAACCACAGAGATTGATTCCTTGACGTAATGGCCTTTTTGGAAATCAAAGCCTGTTTTTTTCACTGCAGTGACTCCATCCGCCATGTCATGATAAATCAAATTACTTTCAGTTTGACAAAACACCATTAAAAACAAGTGCATTCGAGAGCAGGAGACGAAAACTGATTTTCTTAAAAGCATTGTAGCCTACAGTATTATAGTCCACTTGCCTCTAAAAGGCATTTAACAGTGAATGTAGTGCTATGAAGTATTTGTGGATACAGACTGCTGGAAAATCTACCTTGCTCCAGTTAGTAAACACATGATGAATCACTGACAATTGGAAAACACTAAATCGAGAACAAAAACAAAAGTCCAAACAACAATAACATTCATAAAAAAAAAGTATAATAGTCATATCAGTAATATTACAGCCAGCCCATTAGGAAACCTCACCTATCCACCCTATTCCCTACTCTCTTGAGATATAAGAGGACTGGATAGGTGTAAGCAAGAGCCTCAACCTCAAAACGGATTCCCCAACTTGCAAACTTGTCTCTTAGAAAACTAAGGTGGTTGTTGTATTCAAATGTATATACATACATACAATTGCTTTACAGTACTGAGCTCTTATTAAGAGCAAATTTTATTGGGGTGGAATTGTGGTATTCTTGATTATGCCTATCCAGATGTTGTAGATCCAGTGTCCAAGGAGTAGAGTGTGCTGAATGCAGGCAAGGCCTCCTGTATCAGGAGCCGATCTGAAGAGGCAAAAGAGGATACATTTAGAGAATGTGACAAATTGAGCGTGTTCAAATGCAAACATGTTAACGCTTTCCAGGTTGAATCTCATCTAGAGAATGATGTGAAACTTACTGTGTATGCTGGTCAGTTGTCATCAGGTGCCAAGCCTTTAACTTCCTTCGTCTTCCTCATCTACAACATGGCAAGACACACATTTATGAGAGGTGTACTAAAATAACTGGATCATGTGAGGAGTGAGGCGGGGACTGATGAAACAAAGAGGCTTTAACTTGGAGCTAGATAATTCACTGCACAGCCCTAAAGAGCGCTGCAGTGTACCCTGTGCTCACCTCGTCCAGCTCCGCCTTCGTCTCATCCTCCATATGACGGATGTCATCCATCGACAGATCGATCCACTTGTCGATCCAGCAGAACAGCTGTCTGTGGAAGTTGGCGAACAAACGCTTCTCTAACTGGAGGGAGAGAGAGGAGAGAGGGGTCATTAGAAACAGAGAGAGAGAGAGAGAGAGAGAGAGAGAGCACAAGCAGATGATAGAGAGAGACAAGTTATTGGTTAATATTAATATAATACTATTGGTTAATGTTTGCAATGTTATTACAATTGAAGCATTGTATTGGTTTGGCAACTCTTTCCTGTCATGCCAATGAAGCTGATTTGAATTTGAAAGGGAAATGGTAAAGTAGGCAGCGAAACATAAAAGTAATCTGGGATACATGGCTCTTGTATAATCCGTGGCACCTTAACTAAAAGGAAAATAAACTGTGACATGGTTTTCCTTCCCTTTCTTCTGTGCAGCAATTCATATCTTGGCCACCAGAAGGCAATCTACATCACACATGCATGATTGTTAAACAGTCTTGTACCTTCTGAATGAAGCTCTCTATCTTGTTCTGCAGTCCGAACCATTTGAACTTGACCGTGACTAGCTTATAGGCACACATGTGCGGACAGCTGGGGTTGTTGAGGAGTTCATTCTGCAAACACAGGCGGACACACACAAACATAAAAACACAAAAAGCTTATATGCCTTCAGGCAGGGAATTGTGCAAAACACAATATGCCTTCATAAATCCCTACAATGGGCTTTAATGATGGATTTATCACAGAAGTCATCCAACATCAGTGAGACAATCCATTTTGATATTTTTTAATTAGACACAAAACACTTTTCTACAGCATGTCTTCTTTGGAGAGCGGACATATTTTCAACTGTTTACAAGTACTGTACATTTAATACATTATCATCTTACTGTACATTTAATATACTATGGTCTTACCACTAGTCTTACCGCCGTATCCACTTTATTAGGTAGACGTCTTTGTTTATGCAAACAGCTCTCTCCTCTAGACTGAGCCACGTATAAATAAGTGACTCACTGTAGCTTTGATCATCACAGCCGACCTTCTGTAATTTTCTACACCACAATGTCTCGAGTTCACCGGAAATGGCGCGCTAAACAAAAAAATCCAGTCAGCGGCCGTCCTGAAGGGGAAAACGTCTTGTTGATGAGAAAGTTCAGAAGAGAATGGCAAGGTTTGTCCAAGCTAACAGGCGTCCTTCAAGTACGCAAATAACAGCTCAGAACAACAGTGGTGTGCAGAAAGTTTTCTCACAACACACAACGCACTGAACCTTCAGCTGGACCGGCTGCAGCAGCAGAAGACCAGAAGAAGAGATGTAGGGTTCTACTCCTGTCAGCTAACAAGAACATGAGGCTACAGTCAGCATGTGATCACCAACTGGACAACTGAAATACGCCAATGAATCCTGGTTTCTGCTGCGACGTATTGATGGGTTCAGAGGGTCAGAGTTTGGTGTAAAAAGCATGAATCCATGGATCCACCCTGCCTGGTGGCAACAGTACAGCCTGGTGGTGGTCTCATGGTGTGAGGAATGTTTTCCTGGCACACATTAGGCCTCTTAGTAGATTACCTAAACGTTGTAGCCGACCAGGTGCATCTCTTCAAGGCCGGTCTACTCTTTCTCAAACAGATACTTCCAGCAGGAAAGTGGTTCCAGGATCATGACAGTGTCTTCAGTTCAGTCCAGATCTCAGGCCAACAGAGCATCTTTGGGATGAGGTGGGACGGGATGTTCACAGCATGACCGTGCTGCCAAAAAATCTGCAAGAACTGCATGATGCCATCGAGTCAACATGGACCGAGACCCCTGTGGAATGTTTCCAGCACGTTATTGGATCCAGGCCTCAAAGAATTCAGGCTCTTGTGGAGGCAAAAGGGGGTCCTGCCTGCTACTAGCTAGGTGTACCTAATAAAGTGGATACTGGATATATGGTGAAGTACTCCTTAATTGTATAATTCCTAGGCCATACCAAACAAACATTCCATACATTCACAATTCCCACTTTAAGCACACTTTTTGGTCAAGTGAGCTACAGTGAAGGACTATGGGGGATGTAGTACCTTCCAGTCAGGTCCCAGAGGCCCTCTACCCGTCTTCTGTGACTTGAAGGTGGCAGGATCATGATCTGGATTGTAGTCCTGTGGAATGGATGCGATCAGTACAATGACATATATCATACAGCATAACTAACAGTAAGTTTCTCTTATTCTGGATAGTTTGATCATTAGATGTGCTGACTAGATAGGAAGGAGTGTGACTATTCGCTAATCTTTTTCTCTCACCTTTGGTCCTATTTGATTTCTGTCCGCGATGTCAATGTGTTCAACCACAGCATTCTTCCATGATTCTTCATCTAGTCCATGTACCTGCAGAGACGGATGATCAACCATCAGGTTAGGTCCTTTTGTGAAAATTGATTTCAGACTGAGTGACGTACAGAAAAGAAGTCCATTTTTAAAGTTGCGTCGTTTTGTGTTGCAGCAGCAGCAGAATTAGTTGACGCTCATTCTCAGCGGATATAGATACATGTATTGATATGTATTATGTGACCAGATCACATGACTTACATTGTCCTGATCTCCCATATCAGGCTTGTGCCACGTCTCGATCTTAATCATGAAATTGTCTTTCATGTAGACATTCTGCAGGGAGGGGGGAGACGCATAACAGGATCAGTCGACAGTCAGCACTGACGCATGCACGTGCACACACACTAACACACACACATGCATACCCACTCCATAGTGCACCTTTACATGTGCACTGACATTATTTCCATTTTTCATTACATTTAAATTAACATATTTCCAAATCCACTCAGGTTGAGACAAGACACTGTGCATTCATGTCTGCACATAAACATTACATGTATGTGTGCACATACGTACACACACACACACACACACACGACAGCCGCTGTGTGAAGTCAAGCTCATCATTGCATCGCCGTGTCTTCTTTCGTTTAAGCGACACTGTTACCATCTCATCTTTCATCACGTTAAAAAGCTGAACAGTGTTTCAGTGGAACACCACCAGGGTAATTTCAATCACATTTTCATTCTACTACCCTTGCTATCGGTATAAAAGCAGGCCCAAATTTCAAATATGAGTTCGGTTCAAAATGCCCCTAAACCCAGGGTGGAAACACACCTACCTACAATGTTAAAAAGTAAAAATAAAAAGGTATAAAAAGGACACTTACTGTAAGAACTGCATCAGAGGAGGAGATGGATCATGATGGAAAAGGGATGGATCAGGAGAGAAGAGGGAGACAAGGTTTGAAACTAAACACACAGCACAAGTGTCAAGCTTTTCATTTATACAAAATCTGATATGGTCCATGTCGTGTTTATTAAATTCTGCAGCAAATAACTTTTAATATCTTGTCACCAAACTGTTGTTATCAGTCTTATCCTGCTACAGTCCTTACTATAGAATGGGGCCAAAAGGCATTCACTGAGAATGGGTGGCTAACCTGTACGCAGTGTTAAATTATTCATTGTCACCCAGCGTGTGTGTGTGTGTGTGTGTGTGTTGGTGGGACTCACCAGTTCGACAGTAAGGGTATGCATTCCAGGCCTTCTCATGAACCTCTAGAGAACCTTTGGGTGCCAGGGCTTTGATATAACCTGGCACTTTACTGCAGAGAGAAAGACAGGCATTGATATAGAGAATTTAAACACACACAAAGAGTAGTTACAAATTACAAGTTACAGTCAACAATAGAACTGATTTTCATGTCCTGTTGCATAATTAACTCAACTCAGATGAACTTCCACATACTCCTTTTGCTCTCATTTAAAACATTCTATTGTAGAAAATGTAGACAGGATTTACCTGACAAATGGTAACAAGGCTGAATGTATTTTCTCAATTAAATGTAAGTAAGAGACAGCACCCTAATTCAACCCAGAGATACACACACACCAGTATGTAGAATCACTAAACACTCAAGCACGTAAATAAATATATTCATGCTCTCTCACCCACACACACACATACACACAACCAAACATACACAGAGACGTAGGATACTTCTCGTCCCTGTCCCGCAGCCGCCTACCTCTGCAGGTGGTAGACCTTGTGGGTGTACTGTCCCTTCTCTCCATCCTTCTCATAGGGCTCGTTGACCAGCACCTCCACTCCTTCTCCTCCCCCCGTCTCGCTTTTACTGGCCTCCGCTACAGAGTACAGCTGGCCCACCTGGTACTGGAGAGGAGAGGAGAGGAGAGGAGAGGAGAGGAGGGTCAGCACTGCTCACAGGAACACAACTTTCTTTAAAAGCTCTTTTAATACTGCTGGAGTATTTATGTTCTTAATATGTTCTTCCTTAGAGGACAGTGTGTCAGTATGTCAGTGTTCTCTGTAGATCCATTTGAGGATGAGGCTGCAGATTCTTAAAGTGTTTTTCATATTGCCATAAAGGGTTATGCTAATGTACAAGTATATAGTGTATTCTCTGGTACTATCTGGATACGTTTTTGTTAGGTCTAGGACACACACCTATGTAGTATTTGTTTCAGGTGAAAATAACTTGAAATATTTGTAAAATATTCATTGGTGGGAAAGTTTCACATTTGGATGGTAGCTAACTTTTTTCATGTTTATACCCCAAATATTGTTGTTGTTGTCAGTGAATGAGCCAGGTTGGTAACATTATATCCACTTGATAAACCAATTAAACTAAAATAACTACTAAAATAACTGTTGCCAAGAAAACACAGGTGGCTTAATTAGCTACTAGCTGTTGGCTAGGTAGTCGCTGGCTAATGGCTAACTAGCTTACTGGGCAGCTAAATGTTTGGAAAAAAGTGATAATTTACATTTTTACATTTCTTCCAAAACAATTTCCTTGTTGTATCCCTTGCTGTAGTGACTATGCATGCAAACATAAGTGATATTCTACACTAGTATCACAGAAGTCAAAAATAAAAAGGTATAGTGTAAAAGTGTAAAACCCATGAAAAACATTATCCCCCCCCCCAAGGGTGTGGAAAGACCCCTGTGGAAACTCCTACTGTCGTGACCTTAGTTAACCATTTCCCTCTAGTTATCACAGACACTGACTTCAGCATATTAAAACCGTCACAGTCAGCGAACTGCTTGTCCTCTACAAACTCTTTCTTTCCTCTTCTTTCTTCCTCCTCTTCTTCCTCCTCCACGCCTCCTTGTTCCTATCCTCCTGAGTCAGTCAGTCACTCAGTAGTGTTGTGACAATGGAGAGTGACTCACA
The DNA here is from genome assembly GCF_046629955.1 of Centroberyx affinis. Lineage (NCBI taxonomy): Eukaryota > Metazoa > Chordata > Actinopteri > Beryciformes > Berycidae > Centroberyx > Centroberyx affinis. The sequence goes on from NW_027278899.1 coordinate 113,692, forward strand.
TTACTGCTTGCGTCAGCCCGGCCCGCACATTCCCACTCACACACACACACACAAAGCTCTGTCTTACTAAAGGAAAGTCTTAGACTGTTAAATATCATCAATTTGTGATGTTCAGTGTATTCCAGGAATTTTGTGATGACGTGTTGCAATTTACTTCTTTGGTGCACCCACTTTCCCTCAACCTGCCTCATCCACTTAAGTTAGTGATTTCCTACGTTTCCCAGAATGCCTTTCTACAACTCTCAGAGAAAGAGGTCTTCTTTCTCTGTGCAAGTCATGCGCACTACGTCAGCTGAGCTAAATAAACACCAATCAATGTTTGATACTTCAAACAAGGCGGTCTATCCTCATCCATCCCTGTGGCTCCTACCTGACACATGCTGCTGTTGACTGGGTGTGTTGCTTTCTCCCTCCACCTTCCCTCCAGCCTCTCTTTATGCTGCTTGGATTCACACAGGGAGCAGCCTACACAGCAGAACCTGTACCACCTGTATAACCATCTGAGCAATAAACGGTTCTGATTTCATGACGCAAGTGTACCTGACTGGAAAACGGCAGCTCTAGAAAGAAGCCCTCGCTCTTTGATTCTGAGAGACTGACACCAAAACCGTGACGTTTACTGTTGCAGTTTTAGATCGCTGAAATGTTCTGCTGTCAAACTCCATTGTAGCTGCTGGAAATATCTTGATGAGACGTCACGTCGTCTACGCTTGGCCAGTTATCCATGGGAACGTTCAAGATTTTGTCTGACATTAATTTGTCCAGCTATTTGTAGATTTGGGTAAGGGTTGATGAGACCGACATGACACATCTGCTGACCTTTGCAGCATAGCTGGACAAAAAAAAGTTCACTGCCAGGGTTGAAATCGTCCCAGCAGGTCTACCGGGTTGAGTCTGGATCAGGCCGAGCCCTATTCCCCCTGGAGACAGAGCGCCGCTACAGGCCGGAGGCTTGTTTTGGTTGTTGCGGATGCTCAGTCTTTCCTCTGTGAGTAGCAGCTTAGGAATGTCACTCGGCGTGCAGAACTAGTGTGTTTTCTTACTGTCATAGACGGCCCAACGCAACGCAGGGCCTTTACAAGCAGCTCAAGGGTGAGAACAAGATATTCCACTGCAGTTACAAACAAAACAGGCTGAACATGAACGGAGCCAGTCATCAATGTCAGACGAAAAACAAAATGTTCAGAAAAACAGCTCTGTGTCTATCAAGTTTGTCGGTGAAGAAGTGGCCCTACAGGTTCAAGTCTCAAGTCCCATGATCCCCTGATAAACATAAGGAGCGGGGCATGACTGAATGTTCTATGGATTAAAAACTAATGCTGCATTTATGTCACGAGGGAATAACAAGTCGACCGCTCAAAGCAACAGCTTGTTTGAAGCCGTCATACATCATGATTGAAGTTTTATGTCAGACTTACTTTTGATTTTTAGATTTAGATTATTGAGTTATAGATTTTGAGTTCATGCTTTGCAGCAACCACAAACAAAAAATCCAGCAAATAGCTGATAGCGCTGTGGTCACAAAACGGCTCATGTGCTGAAAATCATTCATTTTGTTGGTTTTATTTGAAATTAATATATCATTCCTTACACTTGACTACAGGTATTTCCTTGTTGGTGACATTTCAAAATTCAGGACGTTGGAAGTTGGGGTCCATTGCTAAACACCCCCCCTCCACACACACACACACACACACACACTCCGCCCCCCATTTAATTCAGATTTCAGCAGGAGTTCTCATACTTGTCATACTTACTCGACTAACCAAGGAATCCAGTTAACACTACTGATAATGCCTTTGACACTGAGAGGGATCAGAGGGAAAGCCGGTCGTATGACAAACCGCGATAACGTGGCTTAGTGCAATATTGGCTTCTGACTGTCTGATCTGCTTTAGTGTGGAAGCAATGGAAACATGACGAATATCAGTGTTGTGGGATAGAAGATTTGGCTTAAAACGGAGAGTAGATTGAGCAAATGATCGCTAAATAAAGAGGTGAGGGGGTTCACGGACACAGAGAGGTAGGTAAAAAGAAAAACATAGATAGCCTCCCATAAAGGACAAACCTATAGAAGGAAGTTGAACCTGCACCCTTGCTGATATGGTAGCAGCCGAGATGGCATGGCAGATAAAACACAGCTAAATAAATTCTGGGCCTGATATGAAGCCTACAGCGAAGGGTTTTAACTGCAAGGGCATCTAAAGTCTACAACACTACTGCATGTCTGGGCAGCTACCACCGAGCACAGTATGCATAAAATCCCAAGGATGCAGATGAACCCATTCATTCTGGTGGGCCTTTAATCATCTGTAGAAACAGGAACATCAGATGTAGGAGGATAAAGGAGAAAAATGTTGATCAACGGCTTGGGGAAGTTTGAGCAGCAATTCAGCATTCAGCTGGTTCCCACCAGAGCAAATATAGACCCCACCCGTTCCTAACTAAATGCTGGGGAAACTGAAACTGTAGTCTACCAAGCTACTTCACAGTGAAAGAAGATAGATTTCATTTCAAATACCTGAAAAATAATTTAGAGAGTTATGGTGAAACCCCTGTGATAAAGTGGATCACTTGAGAAAACTATAAACCTTTTACACAATAATTATCATGTATTGAGCATCACAGATTGATGATATAACAGTGTACGAGTATCCAAGGGTGGATTTGATTTTTCCTTTAAGGAGCTGCAGATCTTAACATCATTTCATTCTTATGGATTTCAGTGGAGAGTTTTAGTGTCACATGATGATAATCTACACGCTGTTTCAGAGGCTTCTTCCACAAATATTTGTATGTTTCTGCCTTCAAAACCCATTATCAGTTGAACCCTATCCCTGAACCCTTGACCTCCTGGCTACTGTTGCTTGTAAAGACAGTCTGCTTAAGTGCCTAAGATGTGCTGTAATGGTTTGTGTCTCCTATGCTGTCTCCAGCAGTTGATGAGAAGAGGAGAGTGAAGATACAACAGATGAATAAGGTGGCAGCTCGGTCCTTACCTCCTCCACTGAAATGGGCAGGACGATTCGGCTAGGAGAGAGAAAGAGCGAGAGAAAACATTATGGCACAGCTATCCCACTCAGCACTAAAACATGAAATACAACAGTAAGAGATGTTTCATTGACCTATAGTAAGTAAATCAGAGTATGATATCATAACTCAGCAAAGCAACGCATCGCCCTTTAGTCCAAGTGACAGGCTTAAGTGATCTGATTGCATCTTTTCAGACCGTCAACAGCCAATGAGATTTCTGTGGTTCCTTGTTTCCCTACTGATGTGTTTTCCTTTCATGAACAATAGTTCCACCTGGAAAGTGCAAAATGGACAAGAAAATGATTCCAGCCATTCAAAACTTCCCAGTTCTCTTCTGCTTTTATTTTACAGACTACAGGAATAAATGTCTCCAAAACAGTGCAGGGAGAATGGTTGCATCCATCATTGGGGTCAATGGTAAGATCTGATCATTGTTCTGTTTACTTTCAATTAATGCTACCTGAGTAGCGCTTGCTGGCTAGCTAAGTTTACGCCTCAAAATGATGTCATGTTATGAAAGGCAATACCAAAGCAACAAAAAATACATGATTTTCCTGTTCAAAGAGATGCACACCACTTCATAGATACAATCAGAGCCTTGAACGCAGGGTTGGAGCACTCAGCCATACTGACAATTAGTGTGTGTGGGGAAAACAAGTGCAACAAGAAACAAGTGAAAACTAGCTTAGCGCGAGTTACATGCTTGCCATCTGTGAGATTCTTGGCAAATAACGTATAAAATCAAATCACCAAAAATAGTTCACTATTACAACTTAACAACGTTACTGCTAACATACACTTAGTAAAGTCTACTGCAATAACTTACAACTAAACCCACTTAGTTCAACACACCAATATGTAAAACCTGATTCAAACTAGCTAATGTAAAACGACATGACTTCTATTATCAGGAAACCAGGGAACATGACATGAACCTTCCACTAGTTTCCACAGGCCATTTGAATTATATATAAATGTGAAATGGAAAAATTGATCTTCCAACTGCAGTGAAAACCAGCCTATAGAGGCTACTGCCACAGGCATTTGAGACATGGCAGTTCAACAAGGACCTAATGAAAATCCTAAGTCTCTTAGCGACATCAGCACATGGATGCAGGGATAAAAAAGGCATAAATATATATATATAGTTACATATCCCTGAGATTCCAGACTTTTTGGACACCTTGTATCATAGCAATGTCATGAGTCAAGGTTTCCATCAAAGCTCTGTTGAGTAGTTTGTCGATTGTGTATTTGGTCTGACTGACTAACAGCCTATTTATAAGGAGCACTGAGGAGCAGCCAGACATGTTTAGGCGTCTGTTGATGCAGACCTGAAGATCCTGCTATGACTGGAAGAGAGAACAGGAAATAGAAACTGCAAAGAAAACTGCCACTGCGAGAGGACAATTAAGCCTAGAATTAATGTGGCAAGGTGTGTGTGTGCACGCATGTGTGTGTGTGTGTGTGTGGCCTTTGTGTATCCTCCTCTTGTGTGCCATGATACAATAGCCAATTAATCGCCACCTGTTGCCAGTCTAGCGAGGTCTGAATATTTCATTAGAACAGATCAGAGTGGAAGAGGAGCCTGCCACGCTTGGACATGATGGCTGATTAAAAGAAAAAGTTGGCCTCCAGACACACACTGACAATAACACTAGGCAGTGTTGATTAAAAGAATTGTGACTATAATTCTGAACTAAAAGGGTCAATTTACCTTGACCTTTGTTTTTTATATTGTTGAAGTACTGTTTGAAGCTCCACTTCTTATCTTAGGAAGACAATAAATGATAATGTTGGAGGAACAGCCTTATTGCCCATCAGGGTCTCTTGGTAAAGCTGCATATCGAAATTCAATACTTTTAGTGCAGCGCCAACTTTAATATCAAAGTTGATTTTAAGGGATCAAAAGGAATTAAATGGTAGTGGAAAGGTTCAACATGTTGGATTCTTCCCATTCAACTTAGAGAAGCAGAGCGAAGGCCTTTCTAGCTTATGCTTTTATTCAACAAAGAAAGGTATTGAAAAAAGGTTTTAGAATTGGCACTGAATTTGAAGTACTGCAACAGGTGCTGTAAAACAAAATCACTGGTGATACTCCGTCCTATTTGATGGTAAACCAAAGGTCACCGGGGATAAGTCAGAAATGGTGTGGCCTGGCAAAGACGCAGATCAATGGCCGCCCACCCACAGCCTATTCTCACGGATTTCAAAGGATCTACAGTAAATAAAGAGCACAAGTGCAAATGTACATGTTGCCTCAGTCAATCTGGCCAAGGCAGAGGAAATGTTTTCCAGGCATAGGCTAATCTTAAGAATAATCATTTTACACGGCAGAGCCCTTTTTAGTGTACTTTGTACTTTGTGGTCAGATGACAGCGAACTGGACGATGGTCCTGCAATGATGTGCATATGACATGATGACACCATGACACTCATAAAACTCTCAGGCATAGGTGTTACAGGAATTTAAAGCAAAAACCTGATGAACACAACCATTATTTCACTCACAAACATTCATTCACTCACTAGCTTCACTAACCCCAACATGTGCCAAGCTCTACAACACCAAACTCCATTCAAAAATCTGTCAAATTAATGTGGTCTTGCTTATGGGCTCAGATGCATACCTCATAAAACATGAGTCACGACCTTTTCTGAATCCTTAGGAGCCATTCTTCATTTCGGTATAAATCCATTCCACAAAGCATTACTTATTTCAATACAATTTCAGCTTTCATAGTTGGTTCGCCTCTTCCACCAATTGTAAACGTTGAGACTTTATTGAAATGAAGTGCTCTTTGGATGGAGGGTTGGAGGATTTTATGTATGCCGAAATGACGAGTGTCTCCCCGAAGTTCAGGAAAGGTCTTGAGTCATATTTTACGCGGTGTGTACTTTAATCAATAAGAATTGACACATTAAATTGTCAGATTTTTGAATGGAGTTTGGCATTTCGTTCACTCCAGACAAAAGAGATCAGCACACATCGGGGCGACTTATCCCTTCACAGACAACTCATTCAAGTAAGCCAGGTGCTGAAAACAAAGAACGAAGGGAAGGCCATCACAAATGCAAAAACACTATAGCTTAATGGGTAACAGTGAAACCAGACCACTGCTCTCCCGGCCCATTTTGTAATGACATTCATTTGAGAAAAGTTGATTAATTCTGTGTCTAACGAAACAGTGCGACAGTGACACTGGTCGGGCCTGTTTCTCTCAGTTCTCCAGCAATACCCAATAAAACAACGTAGTTTCAGACTGAGCTATAATACTCACAATTCTTTAATGAGCATGCTTGCTGTGCCCTCCGTCCAAAAGGTGCATATAATGTATAAAACCCTGGAAAGCCTCTTCAAAGTTGACAGCAGCCGTTTAGTCTCCGCCTGACGTTTGGTGCGTTGAGTTTTCTTCCTGGAAGATGCCGTTTATCCAAAGGGGCGCGGCATGAAAAGAGGAGGAAACACCCACCTTAGTTTCAGGTAACTTCACGTTTCATTCAAGCGCGTTGTGTTGTGCATTATCTGACCACTATGAACTGTATGCTGTGCGTCAGTTATAATTTTCTGTGTATGACAAAAGCCCTACTGCTATTACTACTACTGCAAGTAACTGCTTCTACTATTACTAACTTGTTACTACTTGACCTTAATTATGAACGGTCGTCAGAGGAGGACGATTGGGAAGAAAGTAAGCTGAATTATTCTGTGCAAAACTCAAAGTAGCTAGTTAGCCTGTTAGTCGGGAAGTCTTGTCCAATCAAATTACTCGACCCGAACCCGTTGTATAATGCTAATTAACCTGTTACTACTACCGCTGTAGCTGCTAATGCTACTATTCTACTAGGCTACTACTGCTACTGCAGCCTACTACTAGTAGACTACTAGTACTACTACTGTTAGTACTGCTGCTACTATTACTAGGCTACTGCTGCTGCTACTAGTACTACTACTAGCCTACTACTACTAGGCTAATACTACTGCTGCTGCTACTACTACTACTACTACTTCCAATATCAATCATAATAATAATAATAATAATAGTGATAATAGTAATCATCATCACCTCAATTTTAAGCACCAATAGCCTTGCCATTAACATGTACCTGCTATAGTGTAAAGTAGAAGTTCACACAGGGGTTTATATAGGCAGGGATGTAGTGGAAGCCACCTAAACTCAGTTCATTTAATCATTTCTCAGTTTATTTGCAGAATAGAGTTTAGCACCTTTGCAGACTGATAAATACGACATAAATACATAGTATAGGCCTACAGCATAGTCAGAAGTATCAGACTGATAGAAGTTAATTTATATTACTGGATGTTTGCCATATAATGATCACCAACTGGAGGTCATAGTTTACCCACCTTTTTATTTACTACATCCCTGATCATAGCTCGGCCAGTCAGCTAACTGAGGGTGTTACAGTGGGATAGTGCAGCTCCTCATCAGCTGAGAGGGTGGAGTAGCCTGAACTGAACACAGTGGGTGAACGCCTCTTACAGTGCCTCAAAACCAGCACAAAGAGAAACTGCCAACTCCGGTTCAACCCGTCTCCCAGACGACTGAAAGCAGTTCACGTCCACAGAGTCTTGGTGTCCCTGTTCCTGTTAGCAGAGGCACTGAGATGTCATTTTAGGAAGTTCATGTTTATGACACCAAGATGTTCCCATGTGATTACAGGAACAAAGCTGCATGAGGCCACTCTTTGGTTGCTGTTGTCTGTCAGATTTGCCAAGAAAGTTGTCCTGTGCATCACACCATACAGTAGGTAACTGTCACATGTTTCTTCTATTCTGTTCTATTCTATTCTGTTCTGTTCTGTTCTGTTCCATTTCAGATACCAAGAGTATTACAGTGACAGTCTGACCCCTGCTGCTCTGAAAAAGTATTTTTCTTCCTTTACAAGACCAAAATACATACAGTCTAGGGTTTAGCCTTTTATTAAAAATCAGATATTGGCCAGTTAGTGCTCTCTATCTCCAATATAATGCCATTTGTTTGATTAGATAAGAATTGTATAATTGATGAAGTTTTAGTGTCCCATGGTGTGAATGTTGTTTCAGAGGCTTTTTCACCTGCCAAGAATGCAATTCTGGTATACATGTATTTTTGGGGAATTCTGGGCATGAAAACTGACAAAGCATATTGAATAGGCTAAAAAACAGATATCAGCAGCTTCAATCCAAAAATTTTGGCGTCCACATTGGCCTTAAAACCCATATCAGTTGAACCCTACTACACTCCGTAATTGAAAGAGATAAAATTTAAAATCATTACATCTTCTCAGAGGAACATTCGAAATGTGTCTCCAAATCGAAATACCTCCAATTCTGTTGAACTGAGATATTATTTCAGTAAAATTTTCTAAGATAAGTCCAAAGACAAAACAATAGACACATCTGTACAAATTACTATGTTTATTTTGCTTCATATATTGATCTGTTTTTTTTTTTCTTTCAGTTGAAACGACTCGAAACATGACTCGAAATGTCAATGACAATGGCTATAATGTGGTACAAGACAAGAGAAAACCAAATATACAGTATAAGAACATGAAAATACACATTGTCGTAAACGTCAGAGAAGAAAACTTAAAAAAGACAATAAAAGTCAATTGGAACATTTGGGTAGAAATAAAATATAAAAGGTACATGCCAGGGAGGGAAAACAAGGCATCGGTGTTTCAGCTGAAATTCCCGTTTCTCATCGTCACACCCGGTCATGAAAGACGCTGGGCTCCCATCTTCAGAGAATAAACAATGAATCAATCAATACATCAATCAACGGATCAATCGGTGAAACTAGAGTCCTTGTCCTAGGGGGGTTGGGTGAATCGCATCTATCAAACCGGGACGGTGATGGCATCGAGGATGGGGTGAGACGTTTAAGGTATGGCAGTGTAAGAAAGTGCTGATTAGATTCCCATTGTGAGGGAATGAAGATATTACCTGGTGACTCATCGTTCCTTCACCCCGCACCACTTTGACTCGAGCCAGGCTGACTGATCGCATGCTGCTGCACACTACATTGATCCCAATTAGCCGTAAATGTTTGTGGTTTAAGACAAACGGACTATAATCGTTTCACTTTATTAGGCCACGGTAGGGCTGAGAGTGAATTCAGGACGGGTTGCCAGGCAAATGAAAAAGCAATATCCATCATCACCCACATTCATAGCGCTGGAGTAAAGTACTGCATCGAAGTATATCTGTATACTGCCTGCCATCTCTAGTCATAACAGCTTGTCAAGCCATGAGAATATCGTTGCTGTCGGGTGAAAGCCTCATATCCCCAAAACATGTCAGCAAATAAGAAATACAGCCTTGTTTTTAGCTTGATAGCAATGAATTCTTGACTTCATCCAATGGGTTTTGAATGTATTTCATAAGACAAAGAGGTCAGGGAACTTTCTCAACCCACTGATTAGCATGTAATCCATCGACTGAAGTGACAAACATGAAAATCACCAACATTGGGGTTAGGAGGTTTTCACACGACGAACACCAGCATGCTACAAGAGACACATCTCCTGGCTCCTTTAGAGAGAACCACATGCATGCAATCTACTAAGTGAGGATGAATTCGCCCGTGTCCACACTTGTGAAAAGTTCCAGAACTGAGAGACAAGACTCGGCCCGCGCTGCCCGTGCATACGAAGGCGCTATCCAGAACATGTGAAGCAGTAGCTCTCTGTGAATACAAAAATAACAGCATCTTTCCGTCCCCATGTTCTAACATTTCAAAACATAATCTACATCTGAAGCTTCTGAGGATACATTCTACGCATCATGCACAACTAGCGAGCAGCCGCTGCACACAGTGGGGGGAGGGGGGGGCAGGCCATTCAGGAATATAGCGTTGAGGTCCATTTTGGAGGTCTAAGGTGCATTATGTGCCATTTGTTTCTCGCCTATAATCATTCATTAGAAGCATCTGAGCGCAGCAGAGGCTTGTCTCTCAGCTCTGTCACCTGTTTGCAGACGACTTGCTACTTGACGACGGACGCATCGCAGTTTTCAAGACGTGTTTGCGGACAGACGGACGGACGGACGGACGGATGGATGGGTGGATGAAAGCGATAGAGAGATGGAGGGAGAGGGGGACGGGGTGCGCCAGATCCTGCCTTGAGCCACTCCTCCCATCATCTGCACATAGAGAGGCACTCTGCAAGGTCATGGCTGTCTTTGGAAGTGCCTCTGTGAGTTACTGCCAGGCAGAAAATATATCTGAGGAACGTTACTGTATGGCGTTTGGAAGATAACAGACTGAAGTCCGACGGCAATTATCTGTCTGCCTCCTCCTCTACACACTCCGCGCTTCTGCTCTCGGTCCTTCCTTTCAAAGACCCGTTATTATCTGTGTGTCCACCCACTGGCTGGAGTCCTATCAAAGTCGGCTACTCACAGAAGCTGGCGGAATGTGTATTCAGCAGGCTGCTATCTTCAAGCATCATTTAGTCTCCCTTTATGTCTGTAAAAGAGGTGAATTCAAGTTTTGCAGAGCTGCTGAGTGAGACTTCGGGGACTGCTGGCTCCCTGCCTGACTACTATCGGAGGAAATACATTGTGGTCTTGCACTTTGTGTTATGGTGCAGATTTACCCAGGAAACTGCTTAGGAATCAAGAGAGCAATGGCAAGCTGTGGTAAGCTTGATTGAGTTCTTTGGAATTCATTGGTAAGTGTCACAAGTTGCCAACTGTTACCGCTCTTTGACAGGATGGATAAAAAGGCAGCCCATTTTAGCTATTTTCTTGCCTTTATGGTAAACTTAACTGCCCCTTAAAACAAAATGCAAACGACACATTTCTGTAATTCAACTAGCACCTTTTTTGATTTAGAAATACAGTCCATAAAATTCACACTCCTCAGTGTGTGTGTGAGAGAGTTCAGTCATGTTGTCTAGAGTGAGAAGTTGCCCAGCACCTCACAGAAGCACTTATTGCTACAGCGAATCAGGACTTCAAATTCATGCGTGTACGTCTTTAAAACACACCACCATCTTCCTATCTACCAAACGATACACACACACACATTTCCTCCTCATTTCCTCCGCATTACTGTTGCCGGATCGTATATATAGAGAACAAAGATTCAAACAACACCTCTGTAATCATATTGCGAGTAAAAAAAAAACAATTGAGGAAAAACAACAAAGTGTTACATATTCAAAACGTGATATAGTCTGGTAACACACGACAGGAATTCATGAGCACTTGGGAGAACGAAAACGGACGAGTGAGCGCGTCTCGCTGCACCGGTGACTGAGTGAAACGGTAATACAGGACCAGGTAGAGCCATGTGTGCTGAGTGTTTTGCCATTGCGTGTTTCCAAAGTCTAAATACATCACTGTCTCTGGCATCATGCAGTGTGGTTTAGCCAGTACTGTTCACATTGTACAGTTTAGGACTTTTTCTCCGCTATACTGCAATGTACAATAGATAGGCAGAGGCAGGTGCAGTGCTCCCTCGCCTCACCTAGCCGTGCACGCTGTGGTATCTTACTGTGGCACATTATTGCTGGTTGAAAACACATTAGAACTCATAGCATGTGTGTTTCGATCTGCGTTGCTACCCACACTGCTGTCTCTGGAATCGATATTGAGTCTCTGAGCGCAAAACCCAAAAAGCAAGGCTGGAAGTTGTGGCCTTTAGAAGCAGAGGTGTCATGGCCAAGGGCGCCACTTGTGTGTGTGGGGGGGGGGGACTTGAGGGGGCCCCTCAGAGAGTCCAAGACGATGCTGTACTTAGCAGCGCCCCTGGCCAGAGAGCGTCCGTAGCAGTTGTCTGTGCTCTTTCAGTCTCCCAGAGGACTTTTAAAAAAAACAGCTTGGAGTAGACAGCACACACTCTGCAAAACTGGCTTGTGTTGTCTGAGAGACGTGAGCTGTAAGACCATTTAATGGGTGAGTGAGGCCACCTTGATGTGTCCCACAGCCACAGCATCCGGACAAAACCTGGACCAATCAGAAAGCTTGTTTTTTGCTGGTCGTCACGGTTACTGGCGTACGACACGCGCAATACTGCCACCGTCGTTTTTACATTTCTCCAAAGTCTCCCCGCTCTGGGTTTTGCATTGGCTGGCATCTTCTTCTTCTTCTTCTTCTTCTTCTTCTTCTATGGTTTTGAAGCGTGAGGACTGGCAAAGGCCGGCCAGCTCGGCGTCGCCGACAAACACGAGCGGCGTGAAATAAAACGACGACGGCACGGAGGAAAAAAAAACGCGAAGAAGAGATGGGGAGGAGTCAGTCGGTCGTGGGGCGATGAAGACTCTGCCCTCCTCTTCCTCTCGCCTCTCCATCTCTCCCTCTTTTCTCCTCAGTTGAAAGATACAGTCTAGGGGAGGAGGGGGGGGGGGTTTTGTAGTATAGAATAATGTCAGTTTACTGGTGAGTCCCAGCCACCACCCCCCCCCCCCCCCTCCCATCCTGCAGCGACCGTGTGTTGAACAGACAGGTGTGTGTGTGTTGTGTCAGGTTTCTCACAGTGTATAGTCAGTGTATCAGGGAGGGTGAAACTGTGTCACAGTGGTATGCAGTCATGTTTGACCCAATATGATTGACAGTATAATAGTGTGTGTGTGTGTGTGTGTGTGTATGGGGGGAAATGTAAGAGAGAGAGAATCGTCTGAGTGCAAGTGCAGACGAACTGAGAGCAGCGCTGCGGCGTCGGGGAGGACAGGGTGAGTGAACGAGTGAATGAATGCAATTGACCTCCGCCACTCTCCCCTCCCCTCCCCTCCCCTCTCTCTCTCTCTCTCTCTCTCTCTCTCTCTTCAGCACAGCTCCTCCTCCCCCGTCGTTTAAATAGCTCATCCTCTTTCCGCTCCTCCCGCCGGTCTAGACGAAGGCCTCGGGCTTGCTGCCGTTGTTGATCTGGACGTAGATCTTGGGGTCCTCGTCGCGCTCGTCCCGGAGGCGCGTGAGGTGTCGGCTGTGGCACAGCAGGTAGAGGGGCAGGCAGAATCCCAGCATGCTCAGCACCAGCAGGCCCACGTTCACCTGGAGATAACGTAAAGGTCAGACTAATATATCGGTCCGCTGATATTCACCTTTTACCAAAAACCCAACATCGGACGGTCAATGTTGTCCAGTCTGTCCTCATTCTGCCTGAAGGAGCTGCTAACCCACCATAAGGAATTTCATTAGTATAACTTTCAATGGAGAGTTTTAGTGTCCCATGATGGTCTGAATGCTGTTTCAGAGGCTTTATTCATAAATTTGTGCTGTGCCTGTCAAATACACCGATGGACTAAACTAAGCGGGTGAGGGAGGACGTGCGGCAGCAGTGATATTGGGGGATATTGGTGCCATCTTACCCATAGGGGGTCTCCGTTCAGGGGTCCGACCATGGCCATGAAGAGTGGCTGCTGGAGCAGGGCGAACAGCGCGCTGATCAGAGACTGCATGCCTGTCAGGCTGCCGAACTGAGAGGACGGGTACCTGCGGGGGACAAACAACACCGGCCTCTTATTCTCTTCAGTGATAACTTCAGATAGTTTTACGGGTTTTTTGCATTGACTGTAAATACAAGTCTGACTGTGCAGAATTATGTTTTATTTCTGAGCCACAAATCTTCCTAGCAAGGGCATTGGCATTCCACTGAATGGTATATTGCTATGTTAAATATTATTATGGCACTATATAGTATTATGCCGTTAACTCACAAACATACACACACACACATCCGGGACACTTACACAGCAGCGTACAGCCCTCCGACTGCAGAATGGATGAAGCCTCTGACAATGGTGTGCAGGATGAACGACAGAATCTGAAGGGGAAGAGAGGAAAGCGATAAATTCTCAGATTAATACCAGCTCAGTTCACACGGTGTGCCTTTTTTCACCGCTTTTAATCTTGGATAAATGAGACGCTGACACTGGGGGCGGGGGGGGCCAACAACTGAGATGATAAATAACATGCAGTGAGTGTTCTGTCCACCAGGTGTCGCCGAAATACTGAGAAATCCCATCAGCTGCATTGCCATGTGAGCCGTTCACGCTTGAACATCGTGTACATCTCCCTCACTGTCTCTCTCTCTCTCTCTTTCTCTCTCTCTCTCCCCCTCTCTGCAGTGCTACCGCGCCATCTGAGGATACATGGGGGTTCAACCACCCTGGCACACATGCTGGGAAATGTGCCTCCCCGAATAGCTTCAAAGGAGCCCTGATCTTTACCCTGCCATCCCATCCCATCCGTGCGCGCGTGCGTGCGTGCGCGTGTGTGTGTGTGTGTGTGTGTGTGTGTGTGTGTGTTTACCTGAAGGGGCAGGCTGGGGACGATGCAGCTGACGCCAAAGCCGACCAGGAGGAGATTAGTGAAGATGAAGGCTCTGGTGGCGTTGGTGATCTTCTGAATCTGTTTGTCCGGGCGACGGGGCTGACCAGGCTCCCTAATAGAATAGAATAGAATAGAATAGAATCAACTCCTTTATCCCATAAGGTAGTTTCTGAAAGCAAAATTCAGGAATCAGGAATCGTCATTTTTCACCACCAAGATACCCTTCTTTTGCTCTGCTTTCCAGCCTCCACCTTTGTTCATCTATGCTGTGTGTGTGTGTGTGTGTGAGTGTGTGTGTGTGTGCGTGCGCTCCCCCCTCACCTCTTGCCCTTCTTCTCGCTCTCGTCCTCGCAGTCTTTGAGCCTCCAGTCCATGATGTAGCCGATGACGGGGGAAGTGACCAGACATAAAAGCTGGAGCACGCCGAAGATGGACGTGTAGACGCTCACTGAGAGACAGACGGACAGACAGAGCGTTACTGTTGTGTTTTTTTACGCTATTCTGCAAGGCTTTGAACATTTAATGAAGAGTATGGATAGTTTAGAAGCAGAGGCACACAGAGAAGCCAACACAAGAGTGACACTGACAGACAAGAACTGAGTTTTCTGGTGAGTTGCAGAGCGGTTTGGGTGGTGCTACTGTAGTTTTACACGTTTTTACATCACAACAAGAAAGATACTACGAACACATGAGCTAAAAGAGAGGCTGAAGGGTGCCGATGGGTAGATGGCTGTAAGTTTGGCCTGAGGTCTCTTACCCACTTCCATCCTCTCCACTGCAACAGCAGCAGGAAGCCAGCGTGACAGGAAAAGAGAGAGAGAAAGAGAGAGAGAGAGAGAGAGACGGACGGGAAGGGGAAGTTAACAACGAGCGGTAAGGCAGAAAGCAGCTGAGAGAGTCAAGAGGGATCGTCAGGTATCGCAAAGCAAAGGCGGGAAAAAAAGTCTTATGTTTTACAGGCACAGATGTGAGAATCCATTTAGAACACAATATAGTGAAAATCATTACTCCAGCGTGAGAGCCGTTAATGTTAATGCCTCTGGTCAGATGTTAAATTTCAAAGAAACTCGCTTCTGGGTTTAGGCAAATCTACTTCACACGAAGCCTTCACACCCACACACACCGACATACACACACTCACACACACACACACACACACCTGTGCTGAGGTCTCCCTCGGTGAGCGATTCCAGGATGGTGTTCATGGCTCCCATGTAAAAGATGAGGCGGAGCTGGGTCACACACATGGTGATGAGGCTCAGCATGAAGATGGGACTGAAGACGCTCTTCATGAACGACTGAGCTGCAGAGGAGAAGACAGAGAGAGAGAGAGAGAGAGAGAGGAAAACGGTCATTAGAATAAGGGTTAGATCAATAAATATGATTGCTGGTATTGACCTTTTGTTAAATGTCAGATATCAGCCTGTCAGTGTTGTTGAATGTTCCTTCATTTAATCGTTCAATGTTTCTGTAAATGAATTCTTCATTTACAGGCAGTAATGAATCCCAGACTTTCCCCCCTACTGTTGAATAGGTGAGGTGGGTCAGCCTGCCTCTTAAAGAGCTGCTAACACATTATCCTGGGTTTCAGTGGAGAGTTTTAGTGTCCCATGATGGTCTAAAAGCTGTTTCAGAGGCTTCTCCTCCCTGACAAGAATAACATTCTGGGGAAAACACTGAATCATTGCAATTTTTTGGCATGGAAATGTGAAAAAGATATTGAAAGTCAGCACAAAATGGCAGCTGCAATACCGCTTCAGCTTTCACAAACCCAACCCCAAACCCTGATTAGAATGACACAGTACTGGATTGTATTTGGGAAATCTGCATTACTCAGTCCAGATCGTTTATGTCAATCAAAGTGATACAGCATGTCAACACACAACCTACATCATCTCTTTCAAGCCTCCGCAGTCTGCAGGTAAAACAGCTCCTGTACAGTTGGCTACAAGCCCAAACCTGCCTCTGTGTTTTTAGCCTCTTTCTGTCTCTACCTCTATTCATATGATGGAAAACTACACCGACTTGCCCCCCCCCCTCCCCCACAAAAGGAAAGGGTACTGTCAGGGTGTACTGGGGGGAAAGAGGCTGTCGTCTAAATACTCCCAGGGCCTTCGGGCGCCAAGGTAACACGTCTTCACCTGCATTAAAAGAGCCAGGGGGCAGGGGATTCAAAGAAAGCCGGGGTCTAGGAAAAGGGTTGATCATTAATCTAACATGCGAATATAAATGGAAAAAATGGACGCAACTGCCCATGTGGTAAGCACTGGACAAACCTTTTAATGGTCAGTGCACAGATGGAGCGGGGTTTATGATCCAGAACGACAGGTGTCTGTGTATGCAAGACTTGATCAGAGGAATTTCTTTTCTTTTTTTTTGGTAACGCCATACTGAAGCTGTGCTCATAAGGCGTTATAATGCATCATAAGCACATTGTGAGTGCATGATGAATGATGATGAGCAGCATAATAAACACAATGTGCAAAAAACATTAGGGGGTTGAATACTTTATGGTGTAACTGTATGGCTAAGAACATGATGTTAAATTGAATGTAATTTTCTGATGTTTGTCTGATGATTTTATTGTAAGAAAAGTTAAGAAAATGACAATCCATGTGTCAACATTTTCTATATTTACTTCCTCTCGCTATCTGCCTTTCCATCTTGATATGTTCATGTTGGAATGGAAAACACTTTTGAAAAAAGACGTTTGATACTGCACTTCTGTTTGCTTTAGGTGCGTTGGCTCAAAAGCAAAATACCTCGAAAAAATGACCTTAAGAATCTGAGACAGTAAAAAAAATAAGGTTATTTTAGACAAAGAATAATTTAAGCAACCAAGTAGAAAGCAAGTAGGAAAAAAACTGCCTATCTCTATATAGACAGCGCTGGTTCTCAATATAGTTTACATACCAAACTAGCAACTGTGGCGATGCTGAGTGGCTGCAGATTCACTCAGGGGTTTACACTACAGCAATAACAGTACAGTACAGTAATAAGTCAAACTGTGTTACATTGTATATAATTAACCAGATGTGGTAATTTGAGATGATTTAGTGTTCATGTGTCTTCAAATTCCAACTGTAATGCGACAGTTTAGTTGGTATGTGAGCTCAAACTCAGACCAGGCCCTTCAGATCTCAGGAGACAGGAGGAAAAGTAAAAAATGCCTAGTAGGCAAATACATTGCAACCTTCACAGCCGTCAAATTAGAGAGAAATGAGAGGGGAAATGGGTTGGTATATGTGTGTGTGTGTGTGTGTGTGTGTGTCTGTGCACGTAATATGGGCCTCTTGAGAGCTCCTGACAGATGGAACATGTCCAGCTGTTACTAAACCAACCATGGGCATCCCGGCCGCATACCAAACACACACACACACACACACTCAGACCGGCTGATGCTTGGCCTTCAACCCATAACAATGCTCCTCCAGAGCCGCCTGCCAGCGCGCCACACACCCGCTGGGCGGCGTTTTGCAGCAAACGTGGTCCGAACCGATTCCACGGTCCGTTTGGTACCAAAGAGACCCAGAGGGGAGCGACCGGGTCCCCCGCTGGGAGTCCCTGACCCTCGAGGGGTGGGGTGCTTACCGGGGGATGTAGGGCAGAGGTAAAAGGGTTGAGGGGTTACTATGGGTCTGTGGCCGGATGCTTGCGCCTAATTGTTATGTACAGATCTGGGTTAGGGAGAGTTAACTGCGCCTCTCGAGGTTTGATGTTTGACCCCGGTGACCGTCCAGCTGTGCGGGACGTTCACATGCACACCAGTACTCAGCAATCAACTTGTGAATACAATATCTGGGTTACTGTGTCTGATGACCTTTGACATGTGCAGTTTGAAAAAACAAAAGAAATCGAAGGTGTTTACATGCCCCAATAAACGGAAAGACTGAGGAGAAATCTAGGTGTGTTAACTGCTTACTCTGGTTTTTAACTTTACTCCAATTAAGATAATCAGACCTTTACATGACTTTCAAGACTGAATTCTTAGTGTGCATGTAAACATACTGGATGACGACTTCCAACAGAGTAGCTGGCAGCAGCGACCAAAACATTAGTTGGCTGACATTAAGCCACATCAACATGAAGCCACCTTGAGGTGCTGTGAGAATGCTATGTGTCCTAAAAATGGTTGGATCCCCTTGGTTTATTAGCGGATGCGGAAAAACGATAAAGCCTAACAACACGATACGAAAAAGGCACGCTTTTATATGTTTTGACATGCCAGACCTTCTGCTTCTGAAGACTTCTGAAGACAAGAGAGGACATAACCGCCATATTTGTCGGATGTAACAGACAACAAATACTGTGTAACAAGTCGTGCAACAGACTACTACTCCCAGGGCGAAATAGACAAAGTGATAATATTACTATTCCTCCCCAGGGCTGTGGGAAGGTCTGCGGTCTGGAAGGCCTTTGTCTTTCAGACACAACGCTGGCATACAGAGCGACTCTCCTGGCAAGTTCATTCACAATGCCTGCTCCGCTGGCAAACTGCCTTCTCAAATACTTGTGAGCTGGCAAAGGGACCCGGCAATTTGTGGGGATGGAATCATTACGGCAAAAGGAGCGTTCCAGACTTACTCTCCTCCGCAGACTTGCACTTCACCTCCAGGTCGACGGTGGAGAGGCACAGCTTGTTGGCCTCCTGCGTGGCCAGGTCCTTGGGCGGCTGGTGCTGCTGCTTCATGGAGTTGCCCACGCTGAGGCGGCGCCCCACGGTGGTCACCTGCCGGTAGAACTGCTTCCCCGTGATCTTGTGGTCGAAGCCCAGCCAGCTGAACTTGATCTTCACCCTGCGAGGTTGAAAGAAGGACGGAGGGGAGATAAGGATGGAGGAGGGAGGAGAGACAACACAAGGGAAAGGCGGTTAATTCAACACATTTATCAAAAGAGAGGTGCGAGAGAAAGAGTCAGCAGAGACAGAGAGGAAAGGGAGAAAGAGAGGAAGAGAGGAGAGGAAACATCAGATCCAGGTGAATAAGAGCAAAGCCGGCTGATCTTCTGGTTTCATGGTCTTTCCTGTCCTCGGGGCCTCCGCTGCAATATGCTGGGATTAAGCGTGTATGAGTGTGTGTGTGCATGTGTGTATATGCAAACATGCGTGTGTGCATGTATCTATATGCAGTATATGTGTGTGTGTGTGTGTGTTGGAGGAATGCGCTGATCTCTGTGGAGAACGCAGGCTCAGTAGGATTCCAGCTACAGCACTCAACCTGTGGTTAGTTAAAGCGTTAGAGCTGAAAAGGATAGCTGCAGACTAAAGAAGACTTGAGGGAGTGTGTGTGTGTGTCTTACGTGTAGTCCATGTCCTCCGGGCCGGGGAAGGGCTCCAGAGGCCAGTTGAAGAAGCAGTTGAGGAAGACGAGGCAGGCGCAGCCGGCCCAGACCAGCAGGATGGTGATGAAGGTGGCACCCAGGTCGTAGATCACCTGCAGGCAGACAGAACCCAAACAACAACAGAAATCAATACGCTGCTCCGGGGCCGCTGGGTTATTAACGTCTCCCTAAATCCATATTTGTACAGGGCTTTGGATAGGGAAAGCTGATCCGGTGGATGAAGATGAATACTTTTTCAAAGAGAGGAATGAAAGCACATCAGTTACCTTGATGCCAGGGAACGTGACGGCAGAGGAGGCGTAAGAGCCGATCATCAGGGCGATGAAGGTGGACCTCAGGTCTCCGAACATGTTGGGGAGCTGAGGAGAGAGCAGAGGGTCAGGTGAGACATGTCAACATGATGCACTTCTATTCCATTTTCAATGAGTTCACAAAAACACATCATGTCTGAAATTTCAGTGGAAATGCGTCAAGCAGTCTAGATCTCGGGTCGTCATAACATCTGAAGGTGATTTACAGTGCCATGAAAAACGATTTGCCTGGGAAAAAATAAATCAACCTCCTTCCAAAATTACACGTGAAAACACAGAGGGTCTTCTCTGGTTTTACTATGGAAGTCAGTGAAGAAACTGATTTGTTGTGATTTTCCCTCCCAGACTCCCTCTACAAACTAAAACCCACCAAAAACATCTGACCAGCGGATTCGTTTTCTCCCTGGCTGCTCTATATGTTATCGATAGGCCCGTTGCCAGAAAGTACAGCATGTGCTGCAGCAGGGTGTTTCTGTTTTGTTACGCCATTCGAAGCGGAGCGGAGAGAAAAGCCAGAGCGTCTTGCGTAACGACACTCAACCCTGAGAGAGAGAAAGAGAGAGAGAGAGAGAGCACATGCTGTTCTTAACTAGGCAACTTCAAAACTGTAAACAGCCTTCTTCAGGAAGTAGAAAACAGAGCGAAAAGGAGAGAGAGAGAGAGAGAGAAAGAGAGAGAAGAAGAGGTAAAGGAGTGCATCAGTGTGAATCATCGTGTGTATGTCAGCATAACATAATATAGGCCATCTGGGCGACGCTTTCATGCAAAGCACCGTGCGATACAGTATGTTTTTAGCATGGAGGGGGGCAGGGGGGGGGGGCGGTGTGTGTCAACAGCACTGAATGAAGTGGTTCTCTGCTGAAAGAGTGGGGGGCAGGGAGTTTAAAAAAAAAAAAAGTCAGACGGAGGACAGGACGGAGGGGAGGAGGCGTGGGGTGTGAGTTCTCCTCAATAGAAGCTTTATTATGGGTCATAAGCAGCAAAAACTCCCCTAAGAATCCCCCCCTTCCCCTCCAAGCCCTTCTCTCATTCTCATCATCTGCCCATCCCGCCGCTGTGCTCTCCACGGGGGGGGGGGGGGCGCCGGCGTGGCTTGTTAGGGTTGCTGGCTGAACCCTCTCACCCCAAGACGTCACCCCCCCCCCCCCATGGCTTAATTGGACCAAAGGTGAGCTCCCGAAAATCGGCGCTCGACCGGAAGGACCCAGTTATGACACGGACGCAGCGGGAGGGCCGCCGACGGGCTGGGTGGCTGGCTGGCGAGACGAGCGCCCCCTGGCCCAGTTGGCATAATAGAGGAGAGGAGAGACGAGACGAGACGAGGGAAAAGAAGAAGAGGAAGAGAAGCAGCCGTCTAAGCCGGAGCGGACGTCAGCAGACCGGCATGCGTCCCCGTTTGTGACAAAGCGGGGCCGGCTCACGGCAGCTATGCCGAGTCGACAGGTTTTTTGCGCTTTCGACACCGATGCTCCGTCAGCTCCGCTCGCTTCCTCTAGCCGCCCGCGTCACCCACCACTGAGTCATGCTTCAGTGTCCAGTCTGTTGAAAGAGGCCTATTTATAGCGCGTGTCCTGGGATTTAGATTCAAGTCTAATCGCCCAGATACGGAATAAAGCCTCTCAGCTCGTTCTGATGTGGATGAGAGAGCGTCCCCCTAACCTCTCTGCAGTCCTTCCCGCTAATATACACCGGGGCTTGTTTGTTTACTCTGGCAACAAGTTCATTTGGAAGAGAGCTCAGTTGCCATTGGCGGTAATTAGTGTAAAGGGCACGAGCGAGGAGAGGAAACAACAGCACACGAGATCACGAGAGCGGGCGCGCCGCCAGACCCAAAAGGCATCTGTAGGGCAAGCCCAGACCAGAACGAACCGCATCCAGGCCTTGTGATCATCGCCTCGTCACAAACAGGCTGACGTCACACAGGGGGGGGGGGGTTTCTCCGGGAGAGCGCGTCTGAGGCTGAGTCAGTGGGACCGTTGCTTCCCCAAAAAAATACATGTGAAAAACCGGTTCGTCCGCTGGTCATGAAAGAAGAAGTGGAAATTAATGGGTTCAGCAGTGTGTGTGTGTGTGTGTTGAAGAGGGCGGTTCAGCTGTCAGGCTTGATGAGGAGCAGATAACGGTGTGTTTGTAGTGGGAGTCGATAAGCCATCAGTCAAGCAGACGGGCTGACAAGGGTGGGACTGCTTCACACCTGGGGACAATGGCTCTGCTGTAGCTTCAGGCTCTGACACACACACACACACACACACACACACACACACACCAGGCAACTGTACACAGCGGGGGGGATAACTGGTGCGATCGATGTTGCTGCACTGGTACTGTATTGTTGTTAAGTACAAAGCATACACCGCCATCTGTGAATCTTATAACTTGTTAACCTTATATCATATCTGATTTTTACCTATGACAAACTCCCAGCTCCAATTTGGTGAAATTCTTATCTGAATTTTAAAAAATCATGTCCTCTAACGCCCATGAAACCCATTCAAAACCAACTGTATAATTCCAAAAATGCAGCGTTGTCCATTATGAAATCAAGCTGTTTTTTGTTTTTTTGTTCCAAATCCTGGCAAAGTGTAATCGAGGGTTTCGGGGCGATATGTTTTGCCGACTGTGTAATCATGGGAGGAATGTATCGGCCGTGTGTTTCCTCTGCTCAGCCTGCAGGGTCGGCGATGTGATTATGCAGCTCCTAATCAGAAGCACCGCTGTGCCGCTCCCCCCCCCCCCCGAGGCTCGACTAAACGCTGCGTCCCAACAGAAAAGAAACCAAAAAAAAAGGAAAACGTTTCACCTCGCCTCGGTGAATAACTGGCCGACGTGTTTCCCTTTACCGGGCAAATCTCAATTAAGTTGAATAAACAGCTACGCCTCAGCATTTCCTCTCCCATGAGCTGTACTAATCTGAAGATACTTTACAGGCCTCTCCTGAATCTCTATTATCTTACAACTCTTCTATCAAAATCTACACGTAAGCCCCGGCATCTCCACTGTAGACGCAGCAGGGAAAAGACAGAGCAGCCTAGGCTAAGAAGCCACTTTAAAATAATAAGCGCCCGCCCACTGTCTACCTGTTGTTGCTGCTTCCCTGAATAGCTCTTTGTTAGCGGTGCGGCCGCAGTGTATCCATGCAGACGGTGGCAGGGTACACACAGATGGGCCCAGTGTTTGGACAGCTCCTGAAAGGACACCGAGTCTATTTTGGGATCCGAGCGGTCACCCGCAGATAAGGGATCATCCGCCGTCGGCGTTCGCTTGATAGCAAAAGTAGAGGATTTTTTCGTTTGCCTGATTAAAAGCTCGAAATGAAACAAAAGATGCTTCAAAGCGAGGCGGACCGGATCTATATGAGGATCTATGAGCTGCGATGTTTGTTTAGTTACTATAGGTGCAACTGCCCTACACAGTCTATAGTCCACATCACTTTGTTCAGCCAATGACTAGACGCATGTCATTTTGTTTAAGGTTAAGGGTCAACCTGCAACTGTTGTTGAAACATACAAGGTATCAACATGGGACAGCATGGGAGCATAAGGGCGTACTGACACATAAACCTGTATGACAACTCATAGTATGCATCAGTACCATCAAACTGAGTTATATGAGGATGGGGTCTTTAAGGGAAAAAGCATGAAGTTTTTCTGAAAATTGTGTTTATATTGGTGGTTGTTTGCCTTGTTTGGTGGTTGTTTGCTTTGCCTCCTTTATATTCACCACTACATCACCGATTACTACTGTAAAACAAGTAAGTGATGTCAAACTGGGCCTATAGGAAAAAGAGACGAATGGAGAGAGAACGAGCCGAGAGGATGAGAATCAGGAAGCTGCACGTTAGTAAGCAGCAGAAAGAGAGTGAAAGAAATTCTGAGTAATGAGTGTACTTTCTTCTGTTGATGATGCATGAATATCTCAAGGGTTCAGGTTATATTTCCCACAGTCTTGATGCTGTTGTTTTACCCCTTATGTCTTTATTGGGGGCTTGGCATGTTGGTGACACATGAATGTGACTATATTCCACAGGGGGTCAGGTTAAGTTGTTAACGCTTTGATCCGAGACTTTTTTTGGACATCCTGTACTTTTTGACACTTGCGAGGTGAGAAAGAGGAGCGAGAAAACACCCTGAACCCACCGACAGGAGGAAAGAGGAAGCCGGACTGAGCTGTCGGGGAGGAAAGAACAGAGAAACGAAAGGAGGAAGAGGGTTTGCTGCAGCAAGTGGAAAACACGTCAGCTGCCTGCTGGACCATTGAGAACCAGCTCCGACCGGTCCGGGACTCCATCCGTCATAAAGAGAAAAAAAAAAAAAAAAAAAAAAGCAGCCAGCTGGGCCGCGAGCTTAGCAAACGGCAGCTGACGAACACCAGGCCGCATACCTCCATCTCCCTCATCCCACGCTCAACCGATACAGACTTCTTAAGGCTGATGCTATATATTTTGGATTGAAGCCAAGTGATTCTCACGCCAAAAAATGAGTGAAAGCCTCTGAAACAGCATTTTAGACCCCTCTCTCTCTCTCTCTCTCTCCTAACACTCGCTCTTGGAGGGATTTCCAGTCGTTCCAGCTGGACAGAACACCCTGAACGTGACTGTCGGATCGAAACAACCCGACTGCTCCCGTAAAAAAAACAAAAAAAAAAAAAAACAGGACACATGCACGTGAGGCTGATACCAGCGGCCGCTGCTCTCTCTCTCTCTCTCTCTCTCTCTCTCTCTCTCTCTCTCTGACCCAGTCTGGTCAGCGCAGATCTAGGATTACCGACGGCTCTTGACCTTTGGCACTCGTTTACCCCCCCCCCCCCCCATCTCCCTTCCCCTTTCCCTTTCACGTGGGGTAAACAGAGCGTATACTGTACTTCCTCCATCTCGCCCCGCCATCTCTGCTTTTTTTTCTCCTTTTTCTGACATCACTGGCGCGCTGAAAAATAGCCGTTATTCATTCCATAGGCGGATCTCAATGCTTTTCTCTCTCTCTCTCTCTCTCTCTCTCTCTCTCTCTCTCTCTCTCCCTTCCCTTGGCCAAGTAAAATGAAGTCAAGTGCTGTGTGTGCTTCGTGCATTTTCCACCGCTTCACCTAGCAAGCGATCGCTCCCTGTTTCTGCAACAGTCCCTCCTAGAAAGTCCTAGCTTCAACATCTGCATACATAACCTCCATATTGACATTTTCTATACTGAAAAACCACATAGACAGCCGTTTTGTTGACATGCAATCAGTCAGTCGGCCATAACGGTGTTTCCAGATGGTCCGGTGACACAGATAGGGGGGGGGGGAAAGGGGGGATTGAGAACAGAGGACATACACATTACAGTGAAGCAGACATATATATATATATAAAGTGGATTAGAGCGTCAGACTGCGAGACCGAACCCACTCCGCCAAACAGGAAGCAGAGGGGCCGCAACACGTGCCGCAACCGAGCAGGAGAACAAGAGGAGGGGCTGTCTGCGGGACTTTGTATATACAGTATGTATGTGTGTGGGTGTGAGTGGGTGGGGTGTAGGGGGAGGGGGGGGGGGGGGGGGCGTGGGGGTTGGTAGGGAGGGATTCCAGCAGGAATGGCAGGGAAAGGTTAAAAGTGGTAATCGGAGACGATGAAGGAGCTGTTTAAAAGAGGAGAGGAGAGGAGAAACGTGGAGAGGAGAGGAGGGGAGGGGAGAAGAGAGGAGAGGTAGCTCCCCCCCTCCCTCCATCCCTCTCTCCTTCTCCTCACTTTCTCTCCCCCCCCCCCCCGTTTCCCATCGCCGGGACAACAGAGTGCTGAGTGTGCATCCGCAGGAGAGACCGAGGAAGTGCAACAAAGACAGATAGAGAAAGAAGAAAAAAACAACAACATTGGGGGAGAGAGAGAGAGAGAGAGAGAGAGAGAGACAGAGAGAGAGAGGGCAAGAAGCCAAACGGTCCCCTTCGGGCCCATTAGAAGTAGGATGAAAGGAGAGAGAGAGCAGGGAGGGAGAAGAGAGGAGGCCTCAAAGAGACCAAGACCCACCACATTGAAACACACGCAAATAAGAGAGAGAGAGGAAGAGAGAGAGAGAGAGAGTTAACAAGTATCTTAAAATAGTCACTTTCCTCAGTAACAACCCCTGACCTAGAGATCCAGGAAAGGGCAGGAAAAGGAAAGAGACTGAGCAAAGCATCAACACAAGAGCTCTCTCTCTCACACACACACACACACACACACACACACACACACACACTCCTAAGAAGTGCAGCAGTATAAACCAAACAGTCGTAGAGACCTGCAGGGGGCTATAACTCAGTTCGCCGTAGAGAGGCTAGTGGCACAGCACAGCTAAAACAACACAGGAGCATGCAAAAACACTCACACGCCTGTGCACACACACACACACACACACCATGTTGACACACTCGCACATGACACAGTGTGCGTGCGTGTGTGTGTGTGTGTGTGTGTGTGTGTGAGCCAGAGTTGACGGTTGTGTCAGTTCAAGCTCGGTCTTGTTGGATAAGAGCAGCTGAAACTGGAGAGGACAAAAACAACGGGGCCGAGACTAGACTGGGAGGGAGTGTGTGTGTGTGTGTGTGTGTGTGTGTGTGTGTATGGGGCGAGGGGGGGGGGCGGTAAAACCAGCTGAGCAACTTCTGTGTGTGTGTGTGTGTATATGTCTCTCAGTCAGGGTCCCAGTGGGCAGCCAGAATAGGAAACAGCAAAGCGGGGGGTGGGGAAACACACCCAAACGCACACACACACACACTCAATTCCCTCATGGCTGCTTCCTGTTTGTCCGCTCAGTGACAGTATCTCTCCTCCTCTCTAAGTGTCTTGTGATAAATTAACACACTGTTCAGGCCGCAGTAGTGTAGCACTGCACTGATAATCCCAGGAAATGTGTCCCATGACTACATGCAGTTCCACCCGGGACAAGAATACAATTCTGGAGAAAAACACTGAATCCTTGTAATTTTTTTTTTTTTTTTTTTAGCATGAAAATGGTTAAATTCAGTCTCTGGTGTGTACCACTAGTTGGGGTGAATACACTGGCTGAAACAGGTATGCAGAGAAACCATATAGCGCTGTCAACAACACACACACACACACACACACACGCTCACACACACTAGCGATGCATATGTCCTTGTGCGGATGAATTAGTAATGAGATGGGGTCTTTTTTTGGCTCCCAGCCAGAGCAGCAGAGCAAGAGTGAATAATAGATTACTAATGCAGTCTCTATCTCTCTCTCTCTCTCTCTCTCACTCTCTCTCTATGTCTCTCTCTCCCCCTCTCTCTCTCACGTGGCCTCTCCTGTGATGCAGCACTTTCGCTTAGTGATGAGATCATCCCGAGCAAGAGGCTTTCCTTCTCCGCTCCGTCCCTCTCTCCTCCTCTCCTGTCTCCCCATCCCTCCTCTCTCTCTCTCTCTCTCTCTCCTCCCTCCCTCTATCTAAATGCTCCCCGTCCCTCTCTCCAGCATACTCGCTGCTATTGCATCTGTCTTTCTGCCAATCTCTCTCCGTCCACTGACCCTCTCATTTATTTTTCTCTCCATCAATGCCCGATTCTATCCCCGTCACCTCGCTCTAATCCACTCTCCTCTCTCCTCTTTCTCCCCCTCCTTCCTAATCTACCCATCCCATCCTCTTCTCTTCCTCTTCCTCTCCCATCTAGGGTCAGACCGATATATCAGTACCATCCTGGCTTTCAAAGGAGAGTTTTAGTTTTACTTTCCACCCTGACAAGAACACAATCCCGTGGGAAACATTGAACACTAAGTCATTTTTGGGGCATGACATCGTTATCAATCAATCCCTAATCAATCCTTCTTCTTCTTCTTCTTTCTCCCGCTCCTCCTCCACCTCCTACTATCCTCCTCTCTCTCGTTTCCCTGCCTCGCCGCAAAGCTTTTGCGACTCACCGTCAGAGAGGTGAAGGTCATGCACATGCCTCCGAAACCGTTCAGCGCCAAGGCGACGAAGATCAGGACGGAGAGATCTGGGGGGGGGGGGGAGAAGAGATGATCAGACAGAGAGAGAGACAGCTACTGTATTTCCCAGTTGATTGACAGACTGTCTGCGATATGTCTATGTGACACGACGCGAGCAGGAATACGTACTTTTGGGATCGCTGGCTCCGTAGGCGATGAGGAGGCAGGAGAAGGCGAAGCAGGCACTGGGAACACAAAGGACTGGATTTAGACAAGGGGGGGGGAAGGCAATGACAGTGACACAGCTGCTGTATGTGGATTTGGAACGGATGGAAGAGTTCACAGGACTCTCTCTCTCTCTCATCTCCGTCTCTCTCACCTGCCCAGCAGCCGCAGCTTGCGCGGCCCGTACTTGTCCATGACGATGCCCAGGGGCAGGGTGATGGCCGACAGCAGGAAGGAGCCCACGGTGAAGGCCAGGTTCAGCATCTCGTCTTGGTCCTTGCAGATGGGCCAGCTGTTCATCTCCAGGTACTCCTCCTCGGGGCCGGAGGCCGACGCGTTGGAGAGGTTGAGGCTGGAGCTGTTTTCTGGAGGAGAGATGGAAAGAATTTAGGGGGGGTTTGCGTCGGTCGGATGGTTGACTGGAGAGGGTTAAAGCACCACTTTGTGATTTAGGTTAATAAGACCTGTGTGTTTTTTAGTGCGTCTTTAAATGTACCTATGGAGGGCCATTACACTCTAGACACCACAGAAGGATCTCTATGTACTCTAGACCGGTGGTTCTCAACGAGGGGTCCAGGGACCACCAGGGGTCCTTGAGGGGGTCCCCAGCAAATTGATTGTTAAACTTCACCATTATTTCATTTATAAGAAGTTAACACAATTAAAGAATGTAGAAGAATGACTGTTTTGATCATAGTTTCTCTGTTATCTCTCTACCTACAATACAGATAGTCGTGGAATTCTGGACAAAATCATATCTAGCAATAAAAGATATTGTCAGATTTGGGTCCGAGAGACAAAATCTCATCAAATGGGGGTCCGTGGCCTTAATGTGGACTAAATTAGAGGCCTTTGGTATGAAAAAGGTTGAGAATCACTGCTCTAGACAATAAATTATGATTGCGAAACAGAACCAGGAAAGAGAAATGTTTACTTCCGTTACGTAATTCTAGAAGTTTCAATCCAATCTAAAATAAACACCTTCTTGGTATTTCAAGTGAACCCGTTTCTAATGCTCCGCTTTGGGATCCGAGCCGTGACACAGTTTCTATATTTGCACCCCAACTTCCCCCCCACCACCACCCACCCACCCACACACACACACACACACACCCTGAGAACTCAGCCGCTGATTGAAAGGCAAGGAGACTCATTAAAGGTCAAGTAAACAAACTATGGGGAAAACAACGCAATACGGGATAAACAAGCAGCAGAACTCCATGTCTAGGTAACGGTATGCACACACACACACACACACACCTCTGGTAAACAGCTCACTGAGTTATCGTGCGGTCTATTTCTGTCTATCGCTGCTCTAATAAAGTATCGCCTTGACCCGGCGCCTCCTGTAAAACACTGTTGCTGTTCAAGAGAGAGGGGGAGCAAAGAAAATGACACACAGAGGGAAGGATGATGGAGATAAAGAACCGCACGCTCCTCGTTCACCTTGACCGGTAAAACAATGGAGACAGCCTTGGCAGCTCGCACATAAACAAGTGTCTGGAGGGAGGGAGGGAGGGAGGTACAAAAGAACTTAGTCATCGGAGTGTTTTCTTCACTGGAGAGCTGGAGGCAAGTTGTCAACAACGGTCTCCGCTCCGTCTAACGAACAAAGCGGCCCTGAAAAGCTGGGACCTATTCACCGCTACGCTACTTAAAGCGGTGGCCGATGTTCATTTCTGCCGCTGCTGAGCCAGCTTAAGTTAAAAAAAGGGAGGAGGACGTTGTTTTCTGGGTTAAAGGCAGGCTTTAGAGGAAGCTAAGTACAGTACGTCATATTTAAAGTGTGGACCTTTAAAAGTGATGCAGCGGATTGGCACGTGTGTAGGTGAAAGGTGATGTGGCTTACACGCTAATGGAGATGTTATAAAAAAATCAGTGAGGAACGTTGGGACATTTGAGCTCGGGGGGGGGGGGGCTTCAAGGAGAAACAGCTTCGGGAATATATCTAGTTTGATTTAACAGGAGGGCAGAATTATGTAGATATGATGCTCTCTATGAGGGTTAGACCAGTATATCGGCCCAGAATAGGCCTTTAATTAAAAATCAGATATCATCCACCTCTGATATGATGGATATGATCACCCCAGTTTGATTGATTACATATTGTAGAATTGATCAGTACTACACTGGTTGTCTATGGGAAGACCCTAACCTGAACTGATCCCAATTCAACAAGTGTGCATGAATATTTTTACTATTACTTACTACCAGTAGTAATAGTAGTAGTAGCAGTTGAGGTAGTAGTAGTTGTAATAGTACTAGTATTATCCTGGCTTTCAATGTTGAGTTTTAGTGTCCCATGGTCTAAATGCTGTTTCAGAAGCTTTTCCATCCTAACAAGAATAAACATTTGGGAGAAACATCTAAACTATCGGGCAGCTTCAATCCAAAAATCGGCCTTCAAAAGCCCACACCGGTCAAAGCCTTATCTCAATACTGAGCTGAACTGTTCTTCCTGATATATGTGCTGTATTAGAGCATTAAGTGCTGACTGTTGGACTAACAGGAGGTAACAGCATCTGGCCCTGGGAGGCCCGGCCTGCTGACTAATCAAATGGCTCCAAGCAACTTGAGTCAATAAGGGAAGAGCCCTGAGCACACACACACACACAGACACACACACACGTGCGTACAGGCAAACACAGGTATAGGCTGACCCAAATCTACCCTTAATAGCTGTTCAGCTGATGAATCACACCATGCTGTCTCTCCTTCAGCGTTTGTTTCTCCTGCATGTCAGCACTATAAAAACTAGCCTTTGTGTGCCTATCCTCGCTGAATTCTTTTTTTTTTTCTCTCTTTCAGACACACCTCTCCCTCCTCTCCTATACATTTGCGCTATAGATACAGTCGCTGACAAACAGACTCACCCCTACGAAGTCGTTTGTTAGCATGTTAATGATTGTTAGAGTCTATGAGCGGCTTTGTCTCCGTGAGAACGGCCGTCGCTGTTGTGAGGAAAAATGCTTCACTGTCTCAGAATTGTTCCTTTATTCACCTGTGGATAGCACTGAAAGGCCTAAGACACAGCATTGAACCTGATTAGTAGCCTATTAAAACAATGCACAGATAAGAACAGTCATAAGGGAGGATGTTAAAAGGAATACAGCACACAAACCAAATCCAAGTCTGTGATAAGTGCCATAGCAAAAAACCAATAGGCACTTGATGATCTCTCTCAGATAGATAAATAGGGTTTTCGCGATTAGTGGCTGCTTAGGAAAGGACACATTAACTACTGTGTAAAGGTGACGGGGTCAAATGATGGCTGGACGGTCTTATAAACATTTAAAAGCCTCGGGGGCATCTGAAACACACGAATGGACACACACACACACACATTAAAGAGGAAGGGAAGAGGGTGGAAAGAAAGTACTTTATTCACTCTATTCTCTTCCACTCTCTTGTTTCCTTTGGGACTGATGTGCATTCTGATCAAACTGAACCCAAACAGGCTTTTCTAGTAGTTGAGTAAACTAGCGATAAGAAAGGTAAGAAAAGGCACTGTGAGTTTATCTTGCAGAAACAACAACACGTCAACCATGAATCCCACTGACAGACCCACGTTGACGGGTTATGAAACAAAGGCAAAGCCAAGGAGGTGAGAGAGACTGTTGAGCTGGTGGAAGGAATGTAGGTCTCTCTCTCTCTCTGTCACACACACACACACACACACACACTTCGCACCACCAAAGCAACCACAAACACAGATCTAGCGTGCAGGTGAGTTTCACGAACACAAGATTCTGTCCTGAGGAACGGGGAACAGCTCTTTCCACCAGATCCATACAGTGTGGAGATGGTGGAGGTTTAATTCTTTGGGGGCAAATAAATCTACAGCAAATGCAAAACAGGGTGCGTGCAACATGACACCCCCACTTATTTGCCTTTCTTTCTCCAATCCTTTGAGGAAATCTAAATAGAAGACTTGGGCGGGCTTGTCTGCCACGTCTATATAAAAAAAAAAAACAACAACACTTTCCCATCCTAATATGTGCATAACCACTGTAGGGAAACATAGTCTGGCCAACTCTGAATGCCATGTTATTCTTGACTCAGTGTGCCATTAGCCAGCTGAGATGAGCGTATGGCCTGTTTCTAACAGCTGTTGTTCACAGTTTCACACCCTCCTAATGCTGCAGTTCACATTTATTCACACTTTTCATTTCTGCTTAACATATTCTCGACACCTTTGCCCATTCGCTATATTTTTATTTAAACTCAATTTTTCTCTGGTGTATCCCATTACTGTTACGACCCAATTGCCCAGTTGGAAGCAACTTGAGTGAGTTGTCACTGGTGCCATATAAACCTAATATGCAAGTGTAAACCTCAGCACTGTAGGAGTCTAGGTCAGATGGATACAAGGCTCCTAAGAAGAGTAGAAGGAGGTCAATGTCTTAACCCAGTTTTTTGTCCTGGGGCCTCACCTCCTAAAATACATAGAACACTCACACACGCACAGCATGGCCCACCTCCCTGGCTCCTCACCCCTAGGTGTCAACACAAAAACTGCTGATTTAACGGCACTTAGCAGGTCAGAGAGAGGGAGGACGAGAGGAACAGAGAGCCGGGGCCGAGTCGTTGCAGAGAGAGAGAGAGCTGAGTCAGCGGTAGATCCCAGCTCTAATCCATAGAGGTTAATTTCCCACACCCAGATTAAGACCTGATCCCAGCAGATAAACAAGCCACCTTCAATGAAACACTTTATCAGTGTTCATTCAGCTACAGGCAGATTAAAAGGGCGATACAGAGCTAGAGTATCGTTTCAGACTGTGGCACCATACAGTACATGGAACAGCCTCATGAATACTGTAGATAGGCTCATATGAGAGCTAGTGTAAGTGAACGCACCCTGAAAACAATCAAGCCATTAAAAGGCCTTGTATACGCAAATTAACCCCACGGCCTTTCATCAGCGTTCTTTTGTGGGCTACAGAGAGGGAGATAAAGACGAGGAGAGAAAGAGAGAAGGAAACAGACAGAGACATCAAAGAGACAAAGACAGACAACGGCCTGTGTGATTACCAGTATGGAGAATGAATGGCCCTATTCACACAATGGATCTGTGGATCTGGCTGGCAGCGGGGACGAATAAAACCCCATGGCTCTGGACGATGACGATGATTTGACCTCTCAGTCTGTCAGTGTTATGTTTAATCTGACCTACAATATGATTACGACCAAATAACGGTTACCAAAGAGCAGTTAGGTGAAAAGAAAGTCCTCATTTGATGGGGGTTTTTTTTTCCGTTTTTTGCTACAATAAACCACAAGCCAATAAGAAATGACCGGCTGAGTGCAGCGACTCCCTGCACCACCTTTGATCATAGGACAAAATGACCCATAATAACCTAATCCTCATCCATCTGTTGGGTTTGTTGTGCACGAGCAACCCGATTCACCTGACGCTTGTTCAGCAGCCTCGCTGTCATTGGCGAATTGACTTGTTTTTCCACAAGGAAATCCCTAGTGTGGGATCAATATAAATCCTCCGTCTCTGTTCGCTGTGTTTGCCAGTATGTGCAGGTAGCTGCTTCGCCCAAAGACCACTGTCCTCGCTAAGGGAAGAAGCGCATTAGCAATACAAACAAGGAACGATTTGACACCGGTGCACGTTGTGGAATTTTGGGCTGCGAAAATGGAAGGCGACACCCTAGCGTTTCCTCTAAAAAGCCCATTGTGTGTGTGTGTGTGTGTGTGTGTGTGTGTGTACGTCCCTAAATCTCCTTGCCTCCACCACACCCACACAGCGCTCCGTACCCCTGAGTGTTGGTTTCTCAGCCGCTCCAGCGAGAGACACTCAGGGCGTTGTCAGACACGGCCCACTCACATCCCAATGCAAACTTTCACTGAGCCGCCCGGAACGAGGCCGCGCTTGTAAAATGAATGAGAGAAGCTGGCGATGAGGAGGAGGTGAAAGGTAAAATAGGCCCATTAGCAGTAATTATGAGTTGTATTGGGCTCTGTAGATAAAACAGTGGCTGTGGCCGCTTACATTTTCCCACACATTTTCTGATTCTGGTTGTGTGGCAGATTGGATATGAGAGTGTGAGTATTCAGCTTCAGTGGTGATGTGGTGCTGGTTGAGCCAGGCCAAACATAAGAGCTTTTGACTGTATTTCCTATTTTTATCTCCTGGTTATATTACTTAATATGCTTGTTTTATGCTTTCCTATAAAGCACTTACACATAGTAGTACTAGTAGTAACCAAAAGGCACCATCCAGAGGAACTGCAGTAGTGCTTTGTATGCAATAACATTGCTATCAGATGAAAAATGTCGTAACTGCTGGGAGCTTGGAGCAGTAACAGAGTGCAAACCCACAGTGAGGTTTTGGCGGTGAGTTGAGTAATTAGGACACTTTCATCTGAAGGCAATGCTATTACACAAGATACACAACTCCTCTGCATGGTACTTGTGGTCCCTCTAGTCCAGAATGCTGCAACCTGCCTTGTATTCAGCCTCATCAAATTCACCCATGTCCCTCAGCTCCTTCTCTTCCTCCACTAGACGCCTGTAGCTGTTCACAAACCCGTTCAAAACTCCTTGTATAATTCCTAAATGCTTGGTCACCAATCTGAAAATGAGTTTTTTCCCCCTTGAAGCTCCCCTAGGAAAGTTGTGTCCTAGATTTTTATGTAGAAATCCAGTTGTCTTATCAGTCTAAATCACAAAGTGGGGCTGCAACAGAGAAGAGCGTCCCATCCACACTAACTAAGACAATGTGGATTCACTTTATTTGTCCAAATTATTCTCTGGTGTTGGTATGGACACTGGTGGGAAATCTTCTCCACACACAGGCAGTGATGAATCAAAATTTAAGAGCGAAATACAAACAGTTTCCAGTTTTCGGTGTATAGAAGCCTCAAATTTCACCCGGTTTTCATCTGACAACAAATAATAAAAAATATTTCCCCCCAGGATTATCATGACCCACGTCCGGCTGACTCACCAGGCCCTCTGCACAGGTAGGAGTAGAAGCCCTCGGACTTGAGCATGATGAGCAGGGAGCCCCAGCCCAGCAGCACGGCGGAGAACAGCAGGTTCTCGATGACCGCCGTCACCGCCATCCACCAGCGGCGGGAGAAGGCCGTGGCCAGGGTGGGAGCCATGTCAGCACTGGACCGGGCCTGATGGAGGGATGAAGAGAAGAGAAGGGTGGCTGGGGTCAGCCTGCAGGACAAAAAAAAAAAATAAGGAAGAAAGTGCAAAAATGGATTAAAGATGGGAGAGGTGTGAGGGAGAGTAGAATAGATTGGAACGTAATAAGGCTTTGACACTCACCTAAATATAGTCACACATATAAATGATATAGTAGATAATATGTTTAGAGCTGCCTGATTTCATAATAAAATTTTTTGAATAAATCTCTGGGCTCGTTTCTTTGTTCTTGATTGATGATGATGATGATTACAGAGGAAGAATCTCGCAGAAAACAGAAAACAGCTGAGACCTTTCCAGCAGCTCAAACTCCGCCTGTAAATATTAAACAGCCCCCGCCCCTGACCTATCTGATTGGCCGACGGGTTTCACAGGGCTTCTCCCATTGGCTGGGAGTGACATAGCTCCT
This sequence comes from Centroberyx affinis, assembly GCF_046629955.1. Classification (NCBI taxonomy): domain Eukaryota; kingdom Metazoa; phylum Chordata; class Actinopteri; order Beryciformes; family Berycidae; genus Centroberyx; species Centroberyx affinis. The sequence goes on from NW_027278899.1 coordinate 149,352, forward strand.
GGAGCAGCTGCACGTGAGGCTAATGTTGCGTTCAGCCCTGTGGGAAAGACGGTACGTGCATCCTCGCGACTACAAAATGCCCTTCAGCTCACTTTTCAGATGGTAAACACCGCTAGAAAATACTGTTATCGCTGATGAGGAGCAACCAAGAACACGTCAGTCTTGTCATCTTGACTGCTTCAAACAAGTTCAAACGCGCGAACGCCTGCAAGCGGTTGTTTTTCCACCGTTAGGTCATTGTAGCCGTTTTTCCCATAGGACATGAACGCAGCGCGAGTTCCAGCCGGTTCGAACCAGTGCGGCGCGAGATTGTCGGTGTAACGTTTCTTATTGTTGTCAGCGCTCTGCTGCCCACATCCGCTCTGTCTCACACTGTCAACACACCTACAGCAGTTTCTCACAGCACGGTATACATAACGGAGCCGTTTACTGGGCGGATAAAAATAAAACACAAAATAAATACATGTATAAGATAGTAATCAAAAAGAAAATAAATAAATATGTAATAAAAATAGATCAATACAAATCAATAAAAAGATACAGATCAATACAAATAGTGTTACATTTGACAAATTCCTCTATATCAGAAATAAATATTTTAAAAAACAAGTAAGCTATTAATGAGGTTTTCATCTATTGTCTTCATAATGGGAATGTTGTGAAGCCCTTCCAGACTGTAACCGTGATTAAGGACTGTACAGATAAACTTCACTTGAGACTTAAACAAATCCAAAAATAATTCAACTGGCCTATATATTTAATATATATATTCCAGTGGGTTGTTCGAGACTATTCATTGCCTGTTGAAATAGCCTAAAATGTTTTGATATTCGACTATTTCCATTAGAGTTTCTGACCCAGTGTTTTGATTGAATGTGAAGTTGGTGGCACTTATCGCCTCTACGACTGAGGTCAATGAGAATAAAGCCGCATATGATGCTTTTACTCTTTGTCTTTGTCTTAATTTGCAGAGAAAGCCACTAAGAACAATAACAGAGTATTCTGCAGTAAATGAAGAGCAGCGCTGGAACTGGTCTGAACTGGACTGAAATCATCATCCGCACAATGCGCCTCCCCCTCCCTCCAGCCCTCTCTCTGCCCACAGCAGCGTCAAGCCAGACAGAATACGAACCACAACATCCGGTTATACCTTTCAAAATAAAACTCTAATAGACAGATTTTTTTTTTTAAGTAAGACAAAGCACTAATAAAGATCATCCTAAACCTTGGCCTAAGTAAGTCTTCATTTGACTTTGTAGTTTTTATCATTATAATGAAGAGCAAAGAGCAAGCAAAAAAACAAACAGAATTCTATTTAGAAGCCATATCTAAATAAAGAAATCACATCAGAGGAACATTCAGGACCAATGTCGACTCAAAGTTGACAGCATAGTGACCTACATCTAATGTTTTATCATGCTGGCCAGATAATAATTGCCCCACATATGCCTGCAAAATTAATCTATTTATACTTCTGTGTTAGGAAGTTTTAGTGTTGAATGATAGGCCTATTAGACACAGGCACTTTGCAATAATTTAGGGTGTAGGTGTTGATGCCCCTGGAGAAAACAAAATATATTTGTCATGAAGAATATATATCAAATTAATTTAAAAAAAAAAAAGTAATGCGTAGCCTATTTTATAGGCTATACATGACAATAAGGCTATTTTTTTATGTGCCTAGGCATGTGCAAGATGCCATATATAGTTTCCCTCTGTAGCCTATTTCATGTAATGATTCTACTGAGGATTTTAACTCAATTTAGTCTGAATGTTCTTTTGTACATCCCAATTCCTATTCTTTACTTTCCCAAAATGACAAAAAATCATGCTTTTATTTTGAAGGCAAAACCTCCCGTTTTCCGGTCCTACTCTGGTTATTTCTGTGTGACTTGACGCAGCTATCTCTCCCCCCGCAAGTAGCGCTCAGCTGTTCAGTATCAACAACAGGACACAGGAATAAGCAACATCACTGGCTGCTGAAACAAAGACAGTAAACTAGCAGACAACAGGCGGTAAAAAGCTCCAGATACAGCAGCCTCCATTGTTCCTTTGATGCCTCGCCACTGTTTTGATCAAATCCAGCGTTTTCTACTCAATATATGATTTCACAACTTTCATGCAGCGTTGAATACACGCTCGACTGTCGACACAGCCCAATAAAATAAAGGAGGACAAGTAGGAATGACCAGTCTAAACTTGACAACGAAAGACAACAAACTGTATCAAGCCATAACTGTGAATCACGTCTGATCTAATCTAATTACAGCACTGTGTTGTGAAAGTTACAAGAAATGAGACTGAAAACGCTCTATTTCTAGTCAGAGATTTCAAATGGTAAACAGTGCTGAGACCTAAAGTTGATGTCAAATGCATGGAGGCTGTTGCGGGTTTTGCGTTTCCTCTATCCTATCACAAAGGAGAATTGCTGAGACTGAAAGGCTCAAATGAACGAATTGGACACGAAAACACCTCGGTGTAGAAAACAATGCCTATGGTACATGATGATTTGTCATATGAAGCACGCCAGAGTATGAGTCAGCCTCGCCTCCGGTGGAGCAGCTACAGTGATGGAGCATCCTCGGTGTGAGCGGCATACCTGAGCGTGCGGAGTCAGGGACGATGGAGCGGCTCCTTCCCTCGGTCAGATCTGCCGTTCCCCGACGAGCAGCGAAGACACCGGCGGCGGAGGTTCACGTGCAGGTTGGGCTTTAAGGTGTCTTTGAATCAGTATTTCTCCCCTCATCTCTTATCGCCGCATGCTTTATACCAGCGCAGGAACGGTGCACAAACAAGCCCGCCCTCCCATTGGCCCGTGGCTGAGCTAGAGACCGGCCCGAGCCAATCGGCGAGCGGCAATAATACAGTTATTATTTCCCAATACTGATAAATTGTTGGGAAAACAGTCGGGTAATGTTTGGACACAAACGAGGAAGGGAGCTGGAACACGACTGATAAGCCTATTTAATGAACTCTAGAAGAAATTGTAAATAGTACTTTTAAATTACAACAATAACAACAGTAATAATAATTTAATGACAATCGAAAATATATAGGCTAATATAAACAAATATTTATTTGTCTATTTTTTTATTTTATTTAAAATGTGTAATTATAATCCTACTTATAATACTGTTTTCCATGCTACATCACTTGACAGTGTAGTTAACTTGAATACAATCCTAACAACAAAGGCTCTATATAGCAGCAGCACTCTCATATACTCTTTATGGTGCTGTAAAGAACCGTTCAAGAAAGTATGAAATGCTCCAAATCAGCAGTAATTAAGGGTTAATTAAGGGTTCGTTATTCTGATTTGCCAGATTTATTTTATTTAAACAAATCATAATGTTACTGGAGTTATTACTGTTTTACATAGCCACTAGTCTAAACAAAGAACCCTTGAAGAACCGTCCTATTTCTGGGCGCAGTAGGTACAAGTCTATAGGGATCCTATAAGCGCCCCGCCGTCTAGCCTATACACGTATAAATCTTCTACTCAACCTGTGCGATGACTCACTGTTGACTTCAAACTTCATTCCAAACTTGTGTTTCCCAGAAGTACAGGAGACATTCAGATGGACCACTGGCGAGGAGAGCTGCAAAACAAAAACCACTGGGGAAGTTTACAGCGAGGGCGACACCTGGTGGCCGCTAGATAACACTGTCTGGAGAGATAATACAAACAAGCAGGCTCAGACTGGTATGCTATAATTCAGACAGACGCATCAAGATGACATTGAATCGTATTTCTTATTTGAAGACACTTTCCTTTTTGATTTAGATGTTACCTGTGTCGAGTAGCTGTCTATTAATTCTCCATCCAGTCTCTTAAACCCAACAATTTGAAATCAATTGAGTTATTATTCTGCGGTTAGCCTTGAAAAATAAGGAAATTTCACACCACCAAACAGAGCCATTCATCATTTTATGTTTATTTTTTTTCAAATCTTTAGTATCTTATATCTCTTAGTGTGTTGGCATAATTATACATTGGTTTGGTGCATACAGTAAGTCAGAACTGATAACAGGAGTGCATCTGTAAATCAACAGACAGGATTTGGTTTGAATAAAGCTTACACAGAGAGAGAAAACCTTTAGGTGAGGCTTACGACTAGGACTCAGCTCTTACTAACAGATGAAGCAGAGGTATTTCTCATATAATCCCATACAAATCTGTATTTCTATCCAACGACAAGGCACAGAAGCAACACGTTTGCGTTATGAAACAATACTAAAAGCCCCCCCCCCCCCAAAAAAAAAAAAAGTTTCACATAATCAAACCTCACTTGGCTTGAATCTCTCATTATCAACACATACATATAGATCTCCCTCCAGGAAAAGAACATAACATTCAAAATTTTGACATTATAAATCATAAATCCTACAACAGAGAATCACTATATAAATCGATAGGGTCACTTCTTTGGCTAATATAGTGTAAGTGCAGTAGCACAGTCCGGCCTCGGCGTATTGCACCCGTCTCGCCCTAGAGCCATCGAAAGAGAAAGTTGTGTCACTGAAACTTTTTGGGGCTCTTCTTGTCATTTCAGAGATTTCAATGGCACAACATTTCATTAAACGTCTTTGGTCTCACCTGTAAATAGACTTGGTCAGCTTGACAGGGAGTTAGGGGTCAGGGGTCAGAGGAATAGGGTTTGACCGATATATAGGATTGCTGATATATCAGGCTGGTATAGACTTTTTATAAAAAATTGGATATTTATTGTAGAATTTGTGGTCTACAGGGAAGCATTTAACCTGAACTTCTAATTCAATATTTTGTGCATTAATACGTACTATTATTATTGTCCTCCTGGGTTTCAATGGAGACTTCTAGTGTCCCATGATGGTCTAAATGTTGTTTCAGAGCAATTTCCAATGCGACAAGAACACAATTCTGTGAGAAACAAGAATAAAATTTAATTATGTGCCTTAAGGAGCTGCTAACCCACCGAAAAGAATTTCACTAGTCTGGCTTTCAATTGAGCATTTTAGCATCACATCATGATGCTTATAAGAGTCCTTGTAATTTATTGGATTTTTTTTTGGCATGAAAATGGTCAGCTATTGAATATTGGCACAAAATATCGGCAACTTCAATCCAAAAATATCGGCCAATATCGGCAACTTCAATCCCAAAATATCGGCTAATATCGGCAGCTTCAATCCAAAAATATCGGCCAAACCCTAGTCGGAGGTAGCCAGTAGACCAACCCAGTGATAGTCTGACAGGAGCCGACTGGAAGCACTGGGCGGTTTACAGCTCTCCAGGAGAGATAACAGGAGGGTGAAGGGAGGAGGCTTGAGATGCAAAGCAGAGAAGTACAGAATAGAAATCCAGGTGGAAGACTGGAGGAAATGTGGCCAACGATGGCAAGAGATGCTGTTGTGATTCAGAACAAGAGCTGGAACCCAACAGGAGATGCTGGGAAATCGACTGTATGTGGTGGCTGCTAATAGGTGAACAGTAAATGTGTCATGCCTCTCTGAAAGTCACTTTATCTGGCTGGCTGCCTGTATCGTTAAACCTTATCCAACTTTTCCTGCCTACAGTCAGAGCGTACTCGCTTTCTATCAACAGTTGACTCGACTCCATTTCTCAGAGCGTCATAGTTTCCATGTATCAATACGCAGCGCGAATATTTGAATCCCTCATTAACAATAAATTAGTCAAGGAGAAAGGCACAAGCACCTGGGGTCAAGGCAAATGACAAAAGCAAAGAACCGCCATAGTTTTCTCTCCTCTTTCTTCTCATTTCGTTTCATTCTCTTGCCTTTCCCTTTACCCCTTCCTCACATTCTTTGTTCTGTTTTTCGACAGATGGACGCACTATTTCTTCGTCGTAGTGAACAGCACTCCTCTCGTTCAAACACTCTGCTCACGAACACAGCTGCTTCAAACATATTCAGTAGTATATCCAACAATTTAGACTGATTTAGTGAGCCGCGGTACGAAGCGGAGTGTTTTCACTGTGTTCGTCCACACTTTTTCTCACTACCAAGTATCTCTGCCTTTCAAATCCCTCATATTATCGCGTGAAGGGACGCTCGTCCTCTTCAGCGGTTTTCTCCCTCGGCTCCTCTCAACAGCTAGCCTACATACCGTCAAGCCTTGTTCGACGAATCTCCGCGCTTCCACAACAAGCCATCCGCCCCAGTTAGGAAAGTAGTGTCAGGAAGGCAGTCGAGCTTATTAGTCAAGCAGAGAAAAGACTGAAAACATAAAAACAGGAAAGGAAAAGCAGCAGGCGACAAGCGAACCCTGATTTTCATCGACTACAATCCCCTTATTCTCACTGTCATCGTCGTTTATCTCTTCCTCCGACGCTTCCCTCATCGTTTGCTTGGTCATGTTCCCAAATTAAGCACGATAGACACACAGTGGCGCGAGAAAATTGCACCGAAATATTTTGTTATTCCTTGGCTTCATATATAAAATCAGAATATTCAAACAGCAACAGTATTAATCCCAAAAAATATAATATATAAACATAAATATATCAATTAGTTTTGCTGGACTTTTTATTTCGTAATTGGAAGCACGCGCCATCCTGGGTAGCGACAGCTGGCATCTGATTGGCTTAGGCAGAGCGGGGTCTGCGGTCGTGTGATTGGTGGGTAGGAGAGGTCAGGCGGATGGAGTTCCTGGTGGGGGTGATGCGGCCAGATGTGGCCATCATCTGGAGTTCAGCCTGGGGGCCGTCTAGGGAGGACAAACAGAAAAATAATCATCAAAAATCACATTAGAAGTCGTGAAGTTGATTTCAAATCTCATTCATAACAGTTTCAATTTTGGCTTTGTGAAGTTGCCTATTACAGCTTAATAAAATAGTCAACCAATCAAAGCGATTGTTACATGTAAAAACCATTCGATCTGACAAATTGAAACAGAAGATGAGTTAGCCCACTTACCACAGACAGGTGTCCGTTCTTTGCCTTGGCCACCAGTAGTTCTGAGCCGGGGGTGAAGTCTATGATCCCCTCTTTCCCCTGACCTCCTGTGAACGTTATACTGGAGGAGGAACACAGGGACAGTTAGACACGATTAGATACCGGCTGAACTCCAGTCTGCCAGTAGGAAGCTACGAAGAGCGCCAAGCTACTGGAGCCTCTAGGCAGCAGATAAATGTGTTTTTCTAGTCAAGTTCTATATGAATCAAAAGAGTGGCCAAGAGCAGGCATCAAAACCAGCTTCCCCCCCACTTGCCTCCTGTCTCTGTGCTGCGCTTGCGTTTCTCACCTGCCCTGGTTGATGTTGATGCTGTTCATTTTGTCGGCGCAGATCGCCACCTTGGTCAAGGTCTCGATCACGTGGTCGCTCTGCAGAACCACGTCTCCCTGGGAGGCGACAGGCAGGCCAGCCACACAGTCAGAACTCACAGGACATCTTATTCATACACATGCAAAAATACAACATGGTGCCATTTTTGTGATCGTGTCTTTCACGTTTAATATATAAACAACGTGTCCTTCGCTTCACCTTCTGCTTGTTGTCTTCACTGGGCACGTGCAGAACGAATAAGCCGTCGCTGAGAGAGCTGACTGAGACGCCTGGGAGAGGAGGGAGCAATGATTACTAGTGGAACAGCAAGGTGAAGGAGAATTCAAGTGTCAAAAGACGCTACTTTGGAGAGGTATTTCCAATCTCTGATTTTATTGAGTAAGAGGATGACAACAACACTGGACTATTTGGTTTCAATTATCAGTCACAGGAGAGAGAACTGAGTTATCCCTATTTTTCAAGGTTAGAGTGCATGAAATCACCAATCTTGGTGGTCTAATGGAAACGTAATATAACAAGTAGCCCAAAAGAAATTCTCCCTTCTTTTAGCAAAACACCCATTTCAGTTGTTGACCTCTAACCTTTTAGAGCTCCGTACTCGATGCGCTGCTTGAGTTTGGCCTCCTCTACGATGATGGCACTGTTGGCGGTCAGCAGCAGCTGGCGGGGCCGGGCCTTGTAGCCCTTCCTGTCGTACTTGGTGACTGGCACTGCATACTGGGAGGAGGAGGAGGAGGAGGAGGAGGAGGGAGGAGGAAGGCCACAACATTGTCAAGACAGAAAGTCAGAAATCCTCTAAGAAATCTCAAACACCGGCTACATTTTTGATTGATTGATTGACCAGCCCATAAGGGCTTACAAGACACTAGACAACAACAACAGTCAGGATGGCCACATGACACATCATAATATACAGTTCCACAAATTCAAAAAGAGAACACTTCATAAACATTCAATTTCCATGACAGAAATGACCTATGTTGGATACAATGTTCTCTGTCTTAGTTGCCATGCATTTTCTATAAATCTTGCTAAAACAAAAATCTCCTCATTAAAGAGCCAACTCAACATATCACCTTCAGACAACCAAAACAAATCAGGGTTCTTCAACTGAATTTTTTCAAATAGATGATTCCTCAAATCGCTGTACATAGGACAGTGAAACATAAAATGAAATTCATCCTCAACAACACCAAGATCACAGAAAACACATAAACGCAGCTCTTCAGGAATACCTTTATATCTGCCTACCTCAATTGCCAGTGGTAAGGTACCAGTTCTTAACTGAGCACATAAGGACCTCTGCCCTCTCTTTAAATTAAATGTTATATAAGGTTCTGTGAAGTAATCTTCTTTAATCTGAACGTAGTTTCTGAGCTTTGGCTTCTTCCAAATCTCCTCCTTCCATTGTTCCTTATGGATGGCTACATATGCAGTCATGCATGGAGTAAGCTGTTTACATGAATGAGATTCCCTGTTGCCATGGATAAACAGCTAACAAAATATTCACCCTCCCTCTCTGACTTTACACAGACAGTGAAAACCAAAAGTGAAAGCAGTGAGGTGCTTCCATGCTACAGTAACCTGTTTAATATGGGAGTAAGCCAGGAATGTTAACCAGGTTTTTCATAATCGCAGTATGAGCTTAACCGGGTTATTTTAACCCAGTTATGATGTTTGCATGTGTTGACCCCAAACCAGCTTACTTGAGTAACAGGATTAAGAACATTATTCTCTGTGCACAGTCACTAATAGAATTTCCAACAACAAATCTGCCTTTTTAGGGACCAGTAAATTACTACAGTCTAGTCCAACCAAATCCAGTCCAAATCCCATTCATATATGTGTCAGGAGAAATCCCCATTGCTTAGTGACTTAGTGACTGTGCTCCACTAACCTTCATCTTCTCACTGCCCAGAGCCTGCAGCACCTTGGGGTTGATCTCCTCACCATCTAAAACAACAGAAAACATGCTGTTAGAATAATGTGTGTACTGTGCAATATAAAGCCTGTGGAAGTCATACAGCAGCTTGGTGTAAATAACTGGAAGAAGAATGCTTACTCAGCCTTGTGCTGACAAAAAGTTTGGGCACACTCTGCGGGTAGTTGTCCTTCTTGTCCTTGAAGATCTCACTGGCTATCATCTTCTGCTCCATCTGTGCAGACAGATTGGAATTGGAGTCAATGAAGGGAGCAGAAGACAAGACACAGACATACGGATGCTATTGGCTGGGCCGTCCTATACCTGGTGTTTCCATTCAGGGCTGATCCTCTTGCAGTAGCTCCACACCATGTTCTGCATGCACAGCTTACGCAAATGCTCCGATGCCTGGAGACAGAGGGAGAAGGAGATGTCTGCAGTGTTTCCCTTTGGCAGAGCGTTTTTGCACTTTTCAGCAGTTCTGTAGAAGTTGAAGAGCAGTTCACCGCCAGCCCCGAGGTAATATTACCTGGATCTACTTTAGCTTGTTGGTGGATGTATGTGAACTAGGGTTACATTGATTGATTGATCCACCAACAAGCTAAAGTCAGAATGATAATAATAATAAAAAATATTATTCTTTAATGAAAGACCAATCAATCAATTGGTTTGCCGATATATCAGGCTAATATTGGTCTTTCATTAAAGATCAGTAGCCTCCGATATGATGGATATGATGCAGTTTGGTCGATTACATATTTATCGTAGAATTGATCAATATTACACTGCTTGTCTATGGGAAGACCTGAACCTGAACTGATTCTAATGAGACATTTTGATTGAATTCCATACAAGCATGAGAATAATATTTTTTATTATCATCCTGGGGTTCAGTGGGGAGTTTTAGTGTCCCATGATGGTCTAAATGCTGTTTCAGAAGTTTTTCCACCTTCCAACAAAAGAATCTTAGATGAAACGCTTGTAATTTCTTTTATTGTTTATTTTTTGTCATGAACATTGTCAAATTTGAAGATATTGTATATCAACACAAAATAGCAGCTTCGATCCAAAACTATCAAAATCGGTATTAGCCTTCCTATATCAAACTAACTGAACTACAAGTTTTAGACTATGTTTTCAAAATGAAGAATATGGTAGTGAATATTCGTATATTTGTATATATTGTTAACCATACCTCAACTCTATAGAGTTCTAGGCACTAAAAATGAAAGTTGTACTATGTGCATGTGCTGTGTTCTGACCTCAGTGAGAGCGGCTGGGGGCGTGGGCCAGCTCTTGTCCAGGACGGTCTTGGGCAGGTTCCTGTGCAGCTTCATGAGGAAGGCGTAGCGGACGTAATCCAGGAAGTACTCGTTCTCCGGACAGCGCTCCTGGTGGCGGTAGATGAAGCCCTTAATGAACCTGGGAGGTGGAGGTGGAGGGGGAGAGTGAAAATAAATTAACACCGTGGTCGACTATAAGACAAGGATGTGCATGAAAGGCCTCAATGTGTTGGAAATAGACACAGGAAAAAAGAGAAGAAGAAAGATGATATTGGAGAGAAATGCTTTGGGAGTCACAGTGTCAATAAAATCTGTTTTCATAGTCAATCATATCACATGATGGGTATATTGTGCCATCTGCTGGCCTAACCCAGTATGGGCCGTACCTGCGGATAGTATCAGCAGCCTGCCTCCTGCGCTGTGCCCTCCTCCTGGCCAGGATGCCCCTCCACCATGCCTGGATCAGGATAGCTGACAAGGGACATTTCATACATCATGCCTCATGATTATATACTAAAACTACCTGGGTTTTATGGACACAGTAAACACAATTTAAGAGGTCAAAACATGCCATTAGCTGGAGGAAATGCAGAATGAAGTCAACAGACGTTCCCTCACCTGAGTTTCTGAGCTTTTGGAATTTGGACTTCTGGCTGTAGCCTCTCCATCCTGCCTGCAGCTTGGTGGCTGTGGGATGGAAAGGCGAGAAAAGGAGAAATGAAGAGAGAAATGGTCTAAAACAGTGGCAAAATTGCTGGGAATAGAGCTGCTATCATATTCAATAATCAATTCAGGTTGAAAATGTTAGGAATAGATAATCTGCCATATTGTGGACTCTCACCAAGACTGTGTTTCCTGGTCTCTAGTGCGTCCTCGGTGGCAAACAAGGTCTTTGGGAAACGGATGAAGATTTTGGATCTATAATGTAATATATAATATACAACAAAACAAGTCAATCATGAGTAGCAGTAAAAACGCATGCTTTAAGTTTTCTCTTAAAACCCTGGAAAGAACATGATTTGAGCCATCTACAGTATGTGGCTCATATAGAAGTATACGTTTTGGTATCTCTCTCTCTATGTGTATGTGTGTGTGTGTGTGTGTGTGTGTGTGTGTGTGTGTGTGTTGCTGACCTGCCCAGCTTGTACTCCTCAGGCTTGTATCCCAGATGTTTGACCAGTGTGGCCACTCCGTCGGACAGCTTGCCCTGCCAGTTGGGCCACGTGTCTGGACACAGAGACTTATACCTGGACAGACACAAGGCAGACAGACACGTCAGTGGAAAAGTAAACAGATACTGGACACCGTGTTGGCAGGGTGGACATGTCCTTCAACCAGAGGACCCGGGTTCACACCCCCGTGTTGACTGGCATCTGGGGGGGAAACCCTGAAACCCTGGAACACACCAAACTGAAACAAATCTTTTACTCTACTTCACTTCAGTTTTGTGTATTATCATATGAGCAGAGGGACCTACCAGCGAATAAGAGAAGAGGTGCCAATCGGCCACCTCAGAGTCTTACAACTAAAACTTTGTGTTTATCAAATATCAAAACTGAACTAGACTCTATAACTGGGATCCAGGAGAATATCTTGGTATTGTAATTGGTAAAAATAGGAGGGGTAGGCTGTTTTTTTTTCTTTTTAAATGTACTGTTATATTGTCTTTTTTTTTTTTTTTTAATTGGAGGATTTGTATTGTCTTTTTGTGTACATTATGGCTACGTTTACTATGTTTGCCTAATCTGGGTTTTTCTACTAGATTTGGAATAATTTTTTTCCAGACTGGTGTATTGGTTGTTGTATATGTGTACTGGAACACAAGAGGGGGCAGATATAGCGGATCACCTCTGCAGGAAGACCTCGTAGCGCCGTCTGTAGGCGAACCCGGCTCTCCTCACCCTCAGGTTCTCCATCAGACCCAGGTACTTGACCTGGTGACGGATCAACACCTCATCGAACCGGCCTGGGAGAGGGGCGGGGGGGGGGAAAAGAGATTTAGCCACATCGAGTTAAGCCAAACTTTGTCGGAGCGAACGAACGAGAGAAAACCAGTAAATGCTAAACAGCGAGTGTAGGAGTGACGGAAGACAGAGAGACAGTATGAAGCAAACAAAAGCCCGACTGTGGAGAGAAACAAAGGCCAGCTCAATATACTGACAAGCACACTGAGAGTTACACTGTGGCCATTGACGCTGCTGAAAACAGTCCAAACGGTTTGTTTTGGTTGAGAATTAGTGAAAGCACAGGATTAACGTGATGTTTCTGGGAAAATATCAGCTGCTTGAAGCTGCTAAGCTGCTTGAAGTGTGTTTACAAGAACTGTTACACAAGGCTGCCATGAAACTATTGCAGTATGGGCACCACATGATATGTACAGTAATAATACAGACACCAAACAAAAAGTAGAACAAGGGGTGTTATAATAAAATGCTTGAAAGCTCCACGCTATGTGACAAACATAACTGAAATATAATCATTTTTCCCTCCATGAATGAGCTTTAACATCCTTGTAAGTGTAAGAAAAAAGGAGAAAATGAAAAGGTATGTTTTGATAAATGACATGTTAGGTGCTGCTATCGGTATTGGATTAAATGGGATAGTAGTGAGGAAATTCTGATACCCCATGGTGTCCCAAAAGTGTGGAATAAACAGCTTTGATACTCGATTAGTTGCCAGTTTCACCTGCGATTCCAGACTTTTCGGACACCTTTGAAAATACTAGGATAATTCCCCATATCCGTCGGGTATTAACTGAATATCTGACATCAGACTTTGAGTTCCTACCTGCTTGTTTGGAGTCATTGGGCTTGATGCAGCGGATGTACGACGGCTCCTTGGACATGAGGATCTCCATGAGCTTCGCCAGACTGGCTTTGAACTGGGTGGCCGCCTGGAGGGGCAGACACAACGGACGGAGAGAGGTAGTTACTAGTCGCCCTGGGAGGGGATGGAGAGACGAGAGGGAAGGAGGACGGGAAAGGATGCTGGAGGCAAAGACTGAATAGAAAGTAGAGATTGAAGAGAAGAAAACGGAGGAAAGACGACGAGGAAAGAGGAGAGAAGCGAGCAGAGGAGAGGAGTGGCTGGTGTGACTGGTAGCCCAGCACAGACTGAACACTGGTCCTAGTGTGGAGGACTGGGACTGTAACTTGCCAGCCTGTGACAGTATCCTGATCAAGTGTGTGTGTGTGTGTGTGTGTGTGTGTGTGTGTGAAGGGCATACAAGTGTCAGGGCATTCCTCAGAGAGAGGGAGGCGGCAGAGAATCCCCATCAGACTGCCCACCTCAGACTGAAGGGGGGGAAACACACCACTGTTTGTGTTTTGCTGTGAGAAAACATGTCAGCATGTACGAGAGCATGGTTTGTGAGCGTGTGGGAAAGAGGCAGGGAGACGCTCTGCACACACACACACACACACACACACACAGTAAGGTATCTCACCGTATCTGGGCGTTTCTTGTCAGTCAGCTCCTCCCTGTCGAAGCACTGGGTCAGGATCTTGTTCTCTGACATGCACATAACCTGTGCACACACACACACACACAAAAAGCACAAATTTTACCTTGAAATCAGTCAAACACTATACAACTTTCCATCTGACTCAGTGAAATGCTGAATGTAGTAAACATGTTTTATTGTTGTTTTTGCCATCATTCTCTTCATCCTCCCAATATATTTTTCCCTTGTCTGTTCTAAACTCAGACTCACCTCTTTCAAGTTCCTGAAGAGGAGGTCGTTGTTCTTGTCCAAAAATCCTGAGGGGCGAGAAAAGCTTGAATTTAATTTTCTTGGCTTGTACTGACCAAATTCAGCTTCATCACCTCCACTACAGATGCACCAATATCACTTTTTCACTGCCTATTCCACATCCAGGTATTAAACTTTCCTGATCCAATCCTGTTCGATCGAGTTAATCAATTTTTCTCTATGAGACAGAACTAACATCCTTCAAATTGTGACTAAGGCATAAAATCGAGTCGTTTTGCTTTGATTACTGACATGTTACATTTAGCTAATGGTATTAGATTTTAGCATAGCATATTCTCCAGTAGTGATACTTCAATTTAGCCTGTTATCAGCCTAATATTGGACACCAATATTGGTATTTTTGCAGGACATGAGGTCACACTATGGCTGCAGCAGTTAAGCTACATCTGCTTTATACTAGGGACACTAAGGACAATTTTGATGTATATTATGATGTTAAAAGCTGCACACACACACACCGTTGACACTGTAGTTGACCTCTCCAGCGTAATGCAGTAGTCTAAACTCCTCACGGCCCATCACCTTCCGGGTCTTTCCATCAGCCAGCTTGTGCCTACAGGGGCACACACACACACACACACACACACAAAGCATTAACTTAACATGTAAATGGACCGGGACACATATTCAGCAGTGCACAGTCTAGGGGCCACAGGTCTTGTGAAAACGATGCGAGGCTGAACTGGTTTTGATTTCATTTGTGGCGGTGGAGGAGTTAAAGGAGGCGACAGCGGGAACAGAACTAACGTGACAAAGTGTGGGTGTCCTCCTACGGTGTCCTCCAGCTTCTCCAGGAAGGTGATATCACTGGCATCTCCGGGCCTCAGGCACTCCTCATCCTGCGAGGGGAGGAGAGAAAGACCTCCAGTCACTCAAAAAACTACTAATATTAACAAAAATCGATTGTCAGAAGAGTGTTGATTTGTGCTTTCATTCCTTAAAAGTCCCTATCCTCATAAAACTTACATCAGTTTGATACTACTGACTACGCTGTTTATCAGTGCTCAATTCAGTTAAATCAAAATAAAGTGTATGTGGAAACCGCTTTTTGTTTGCCACGGATGAGTATTCAGCCTCAAATATTTCTTAATGGGTTCAATATGACAACCATCTCTTGCCATAAACTTTTTGGGATTTTTTATTTTGGAAAAAATCCACTTCCAGAATGAATTTAATCTGAACTGAACGCTGCCCCAGAAGCTCCATAGTTAAAGGGGATTTGAAACTGAGATCATTTATTCCAAACGCAGCAGAGAGAGAGAGAGAGAGAGAGAGAGAGAGAGAGAGAGAGCAGAGTCTCATTACCAGAATGGAGATGATGCCCTTGAACTTCTCCTCCACCAGGTCACAGATGATCTTGTTGTTGAAGTATTGCACCGGCTCCCACTGGGAAAACACAACCAGTTTCTATTAGAGATCGTTTGAAAATAAAACATATTTCTCTGGCATTGATTAGCCTCACCTGGCACAATGGAAGTAGTTAAATTTTCCTTTCAAAAAGGGCCACACCAGGAAAAGCAAATCATTAAAGTGACTGGGGTTTGACTGATATGGGTTTTTGAAGGCCAAAACTGATGATAGTTTTGAACTGAAGGTGCCAAGAGCCAATCACTTAAATGCATTCAATATCTTTAAATTTCACCATTTTCATATTAAAAAAATCCCCCAAAATTCAGCGTTTCTCCCAGGATTTTATTCTTGTCAGGGTGGAAAAGCCTCTGAAACAGAATTTATACCACCATTGGACACTAAAGGTCTCCACTGAAACCAAGGACATTGTTATCATTATTGAATATTAATATTATTATTAACATCTTCATGCATACTTTAATCTGATCAAAATATCACATTACAATCAATTCAGGTTAACAGCTTCCCATAGACAACCAGTGTAGTATTGATCAATTGTATAATAAATATTTAAGAAAAATAAAAAGCATCATATCCATCATATTGGAGGTGGATGACACTGACTGGTCTATATATATATTATTATATTATATATATATATATAATATTATTTACGATTTTTAATAAAAAGCCAAGTATCTGGTCAACACATCAGTCTAACCCTGGTACTAACACAAATACACTTTTCTAACCCGTTTAATGACTGCAAATTAAATTATCTGCAGAATTCCAGGAATCCTGGCATTCAGACACACTGCTCACCCACCCGTACATGGACACACACACACTCCAGCAGCTCAGCATAGCAGTGTTAGGTTATGTTAGCGCTAGCAGCCTCATAATTTCCACAGAGATGACAGGGAGTGCGGCCCACGGCCCATATGTCAGATGATAATGGGCTCTTTGAGAGGCAGGCGAGGTGACTGAACAGACATGAATCCAACTTTCTCCCACAACCTGTTTGCTCTCTGACCAGTGCATTTATATCAGACTGGATCACAAGAGGCCCTTGTTTCATCTAAGCACAACAATAAAACAGAGATGGAAAGAAAACAAATGCTGGGACAGAGGGAAAAGAGCAAAGGCTGAAGGTAGAAATAGAATATACTGTATATCCACCCCATACTTTGTTATCCAAAACATTCTTATTCACGTTTCAAAGCATCAAAGTTGAGCCCACATAATGATATTCTATGATGTATTTCAAAAAGTGCTTTTTTGTAGAATGGATTTTGAAATTTTATTTCCTTAAAGGCTATCATTTAAGATTTCTACTGTGGTTAAACAGAAGAATGTGTAGCGCTAACAATGCCAGGGTGAGGAGTCTGATTCCTCCTGGCTCTGCCCCTACTGAATAAAAGCTTTAACAAAATGGCTGAGTGATAAATCATAATGCATTGCGATATTGAAGTCACACTACTTAGTGCATTGCAGAACACAGCTGCAATACAATTAGTAGGAGCTCTTTGGAGAGTCCAAACCCTGGCTGAGGGAGGAGGAGGAGAAGTAGAGTGATAAAGGGAGGTAAGAGCAGGAGGTGAAGACAGCAGAGAGAGGACAAGATGATGGACAGAATCAGACAGCAGATGAGGGGAGAGAAGACACTTGCAAAACTGAAAATGACTGGGGATGACTGGCTTGAAATTGGATCGCACAAAAATGCATAAAATCACCTCCAGAGGGAGTCAGAGACAAATTTGGCCACATTGACAACAAAGTGCAACTGCAATGAGTCTCAAAATCCACATATAGCAAATGACTGAAGGTTTCTTGCTCCTCCTACAGGTGGATACAAGACACATGTTAATGACCAGTGTGAAGGAGGCCAAAGACAGAGTGATGGGAGAAAGGAGGAGAAGAAGAGACGCCTTTACTGACCGTGATGCCCTCGGCCTCGTACTCCTCCTGCTCGGACTTGAGGGTGAGCTCGATGAAGAGCTGCTGCAGCTTCTCGTTACAGTAGTTGATGCAGAACTGCTCAAAGCTGGAACACAGAACAGCAGACACATCAGCTGAAGGGTCCGACCAATATGGGTTTTTAAAGGCTGATAGTTCCTCCTCTGTTTCTACTGCTTCTTCTTCTTCCCTCTCCCTCTCTTCTCTCCCCTAGGTTTTCTATGACTATTGCTGTTATTCACTAACTGTACCTGTTGTGCTGGAAGACCTCAAAGCCATAGATGTCCAGCAGGCCGATGACAGAGTAATTCTTGTAGGAGTCATCCTGAAAAAATAAACACAAAAATCACAGTTGTCAATTCTTCCAATGAAGGCCTGCTTCAGAGCAAAAACACATATATAATAGGGTTTGACTGATATGGGTTTGTGAAGGTCAGATACTAATATTTCGTGCCCATGCTCATTTTGTTTAAATTTGACCTTTTTCATACCAAAAAAAATAGTATTCAGTGTTTCCCCCAGAATTCTGTTCTTGTGAGGGTGGAAAAGCCTCTGAAACAGCATTTAGAGCATCATGGGACACTAAAACTCTCCATTAAAACCAGAAAATATTTTAGATGGGTTAACAGCTCTTTAAGGCAGAGTGACCCACCTCACCTATTCAGTGGCAGGGGAAACATTAGGGGAATACATTTAGGCCTTTGCATGAAGATTTAATAATAAAAACATAATAATGACAAATAATGACCAATATCTAATATCTAATAAAAGGGCGATATCATTGCTATCATGGATGTATTACAAGCTAGAGAATTGTCTGACTAACTTGTAAAATGTCATCATATCCACAAGGTGGAGCTGTGGTGTAATGGAATGGAGGGGCAGGAAGTTACCATGCTCTGTGCTACTGTCCTGACCAAGTCTGCAGCCATTCACCTGGGACTGATTACCTCCGCCAAGGAGGTTGTGTTTTCGGTGCTGTTTTTGTTTGTTTGTTTGTTTGTTTGTTTGTCAGCAGGATTACGGAAAAACTACTGGGCTGATTTTCATGAAACTTCGTGGAAGGGTGTAGCATGGGCCAAGGAAGAACCCATTACATTTTGGAGCGGATCGGATCTGACTCACAAAATTTGCATATCATAACAGACTGGACTATTGGCCTTGGCGGAGGTGGAAAAACTAAGAAAAGTTTATCCGTCATCCCCTTTGTAGTTGAGCCAACTGTGCACTGGCACAAAGCATGATTCATGATCACTAGTGTGTGTGTGTGTGTGTGTGTGTACCGTGTATGCCAGCGAGGCGTTGATCTTGTTGACCAGCCAGGTGAAGGTGCGTCCATACACAGCCTTGGACAGCGCGTCCCGGGCCGACGATGCCTGCTCCAGGTTCAGCGGGCTCATCAGCTAGTGGAGAACACACACACATACATACACACACACACACAAGAAGACACACAGAGATACACAGAGAGAAACACGGACAGTTGGACAAGTTACAATATAACCACACAGGACCAGACCAGACATTACGCAGACAGAAAAGTGCTGTAAACAAATGCTCGTCTCACACACACACACACACACACACACTACAAGAAGAGTGTATATCCAACCTACCTCCTCTCCCTTGGCGATGATCTTCTTGTGTGTGAGCGCCTCTGTCAGCACTGCCCCATTCACTCCTAACAACTGGAAAAAGCACCACAACACGGCATTAACAAGCGCGGTATCTGTTGATTATGTCTGACATGATGCATAGCTGGAAGATTGGAGCGGGAATGAATGGGAGCTATTCTAGGGAAAGTGTGGAATCCGGGGTCTGCAGAAAATTTAGGAAACTGCTTGCCATTTTTCTAAAGCACTATTATATATAAGACTATTTACTTTTAATTGGATTAGTCTCCAGCCGGCAACTATAGGAGTATGTCTGGATATGTGGAGTCAGTGTAGGGATGGAAGAATAATACAACACCAGTGTAAGGCTAGTAGCGATGGGACGATATATCGAAATTCAATATATTGCGATACCAAACTGTAATACGTATCATGGGGCAGAAAAATGAATCTTGATATTAGCTTAATTATATTCTGCTGTACCTTGACCATCACAATTTCACAAACTCTCCAGTGAAATCATATCATTTGCACTTTGGATGACATTTTTCAATTGTTTACATTCTAGCGAGCCAATGACATTGTTAAAAAGAGATCTGTGGCTCTGAAATAAACAGAATTCTGCACAGTCAGACTTTGCTGTCATTGAACTCCCCCTTGGCCTATAAGGAGTGCTGATGAACAAGGCCTCACCCTGGCCAGGTACTTGATCTGCGTGTCGGAGGTGATGCAGGCGTTGCCGCTGTCCTCCCCGCCGTACTGCACGTTCCCCAGGTGGAGCACGCTGGCTATGATGTTCAGCAGCTCCTATGCGGAAAAACACAAGGAAAGGGAGGGAGACGGTGAGGTTAAAAAACGGGAGAAGGAAAGGATATGGGATGAAGAGGGACAGGGATAGGGAGTTACAAAGAGAGGGATAGCAGGGAAAGTGAAGGATAGGGGAGGGAGGGATACAGAGGTAAAGGGACGAGAGGCTTAGGCAAACGATAAGATTACACGGATTCGATTTTATTGCCAAGTGCAAAAGACAAGGCTATCTTTATGACTGACTTGGCAGAGAAGGGAGGCTTTGATTAAAACTGGGTTAAGGATTGAACGGGGTAGGAGTTGTAACAATCTGCTCACCAAGCACATACTAGAACCGCGCACACCCACACATCCACACACACACACACACCTGCTCTTCACTCTTTAAGCGGGTGTGAGATCTTAAGAGCTCTGGCCGCGAGCCCAGACTCATGAAAATGCAGGAGACTCCCACGCAAGACACAAATAAGTTCTCGCCATACATTGACATGCACACACGAGCGCATAGAGAAACAGTCAACTCTCTGTGTGACAAACACTTATAATACAAACAGTCATCCATATTGTAAGACTGAGACTAACAGAGCTAAACCCCCTCAACCCCCTCAGGCTCTAGGAGTCATAATGAAATCTGTAGCAAAGACTTACTGACACAGAGTGATAAATGTGGTGACATAGTGAGGTTTATATAAATCAATAAAGTGTGTATCCACTTAAACCCAGAAGTATTAAAAACGTCATTCATATTGCTTAAAACCTCAACCCTCCCACGGTGTGAGGGATTTTCCCCATCAACACAAGAGCAATAATTTTAATATTCTGGGTGATTTAATCAGCCATGGCGTGGGTGGTGATGTTTATGTGAGAGTCCTAGGTGAATATGTTCGTCACAATGTTTGTTTTCTTCCAGTAATACAGAGGTGTGCTTGGTTTTATTTGCTGATTTGATCATATCTTCCAGAGTTAAGTGGTACACTGGTTGAAAGGAAGACCTCCCACACTGGTTTGGGTGAAACAAAACAAGCGTGTCAGGCATGATGTGACGCAGCTGCGATTCGGCCCTCACCTCCACCTCATCCTCGTTGAAGCCAATCACAGTCAAGGCTTTCCTCACCATCTTCCAATCACTGCGATCGTTGATGGAGCTGACTTTGGGACAGTTTCCCTAGGGGAGAAAAAAAACAGGAAAACACACACCGGTAAACAACCTAAGCATTCTGGACACTCAAGTTACATTATACTACAGTATTTTATGCTATCACAACCATCTGATCCATTCTGTAACATGTTCAGCAAAATCTGTGATAATACGCAAACACCAATTTACACACACACACATATTATTGAGGCAAAGTGTGTGTGCTCAGTGGCTGTTTGTGTGTGTGTGTAGAGCACAGGAGCGGGTTCAGCTAGTGCCTTAAGGCAGATCTCTCCCATGAGGACAGCTCCTCTTGCAGCACTAAGAGCCTCAGACTAAGAGCTTATTAACCAGAACTCCCACTGGGACACACACACACACATACATACATACACAGCATACAGACCAATGGCTTCTGACAGGATGGAGAGAGCAAGAGTGAGGGAGAGAGAGAGAGAGAGAAATACTGCAACTTTAGAGAACACAAGATAGTATTTCATTTCCGTAATCTTGACGTGATACTGATAAGCAGTGATAGATTTACATAGCTACAGTCGGTGTCAATTTATATTCAACCGCATATTGTGATATACAGGTTTCTCTCCAGGTCCAAAGATGGGAGACAGATTTATAGATCTATAATC
The DNA here is from genome assembly GCF_046629955.1 of Centroberyx affinis. Classification (NCBI taxonomy): domain Eukaryota; kingdom Metazoa; phylum Chordata; class Actinopteri; order Beryciformes; family Berycidae; genus Centroberyx; species Centroberyx affinis. The sequence continues at coordinate 171,121 of NW_027278899.1, forward strand.
AACAAAATGCATACGATAAGCTTAACTAGATAAGGGTTATTCTGCAAGTTCCTCTCCAGGCAAAGAGAATGGAGAGAGTCCTATCATCCATTAAATACAAAACTTACACTGGCACTAGTAGTCCTCTCCATAGAGACAAAGACAGAAACAGATCTAGAATGCACTAAATGTTTACTTTAAAGCTAAAAATCCACCCTAAAGCACTTTAACATTGCTAAAAAAACATTTCCACATAGATACAGATATAAAAAAATAGACCTGGACCGCACTAGATGCTTACTTTCACCAGGTACTGGTACTGCTGTGGGTTCCTCTCCAGGCCCAGGCGTCTCAGCAGGTCTTCCTCCCCTCCCTCGATCAGCTGGTAGAAGATGTGGAAGTTCCTCTCTCCGTGGTTCTGGTGGACCACCCGGGACTTCTCCAGCAGGTAGTTGAGGATGTGGCCTCCGACCGGGGCTCCCTGCCGACGGGACAGGGGCCAGGGCGGGAGGGGGGAGACACGGGAGGAAGAGGAGGAGGAGGAGAGGGTAAGGGTAGGGTACTGAGGTGTGATGTGGGGTTGATATTACATGCAGGTTGGCAGGGATTTTTTTTTTGCCCATAAAAAATATTGTGTACCCATAAACAGGGGTGGAGGAATGATGTTCAAGTAAGATCAAGGTAAATGAAAAAATAAATAAATAAGTAATCTGTGAAAAATAAAAATATATCCATGAATGAAAATACTGTATGTCCGATATGCAAATACACAAAAAATATTAAATATAAAGGACTATGAAATCATCAAGACATCCACCACCTTTTTCCAACCACCTGGTCAAGCCTTTGGATATGCATACTTCCTTGAAGTACTATTAAAAGATTGAGAGTGTGTCCTTGCTTTATGTTTCACCAAATCATTTAAGTCTGTTTGCATCTGTCTTTCCATTTGAACTGAGGTAATGAAGATGAAGGCACCTATGTCAAAACATGTGGGCTAGCCATAGAGAAATAAAGCTTTTTTGACTGTAGCACACAAAGAAGAATGCGTTGGCATCCATTTTTTTTTATGTAACATGTTCAGTCAGGGGTTAAAGCAGCAGTCGGTGTGGATCAGTCTGTCCTGCTCACCTTAAAGTCAAACTGGATGTCCATGTACTTGCCAAAGCGGCTCGAGTTGTCGTTACGCAACGTCTTGGCATTGCCGAAGGCCTGGAGAGAGAAGAGAGAGAGGGATAAGGCGAACAGAGGAAAAGAGGGGGAGGAAGGAGGAGGTGAAGATTGATGATGGGGGAGGTAGAAAGGCAGTGGAGGAATAGAGAGAGAGAGAGAGAGTGTGAAAAAGATGGACGGCAAGAGGGTAACAGTGAGACAAGCAGACAGCTAGAGGTGTTAGAGGGCCTGCTGTGTCTGTCTGGGACAGCAGGACAGATTACAGGGCATAGTGTACACACACACACTTATACACATCTGGAAGACATCTGGCTGAGACACGCCAGACATCAAACCGAGCACTTCTGTACACTACTCACACCTCTATTACCAGACCTCCATTCTTTAACACACTGGGACTGGGTGTCAACCGAACACAGGAACAATTAGCGTTCCATTCTCTACAGTTTCGAAAGTACAACTTGAACGTGAACCGCCGCCTCACCTCCAGAACAGGGTTGGACTGGAGCAGGCGGTCTTTGATGGTCTGGACCTGATCGCTGGCCGGACAGGTGATGGCGTAGTACTGCAGGATCTTCTTGGACGCCTCCGTCTTCCCGGCTCCGCTCTCCCCAGAGATCAGGATGCACTGGTCCTTCCTCTCCGTCCTCATGGAGCGGTACGAGTTGTCCGACACCGCGTAGCTGGAGGAATGGAGGGAGAGAACTGATCAGACAGATGGCCAGCAGGAAGATTGGATGAGTCATATATTGGTTTGCTGATATATTGGGCCTTTTATTAAAAGTCTGATTGGGTATCAGCCAATGTTGTCCACCTCCATCATGATGGATATGATGCAGTTTTGATTACATATTTATTGTATAATTAACCAACACTACACTGGTTGTCAATGGGAAGCCCTTAACTTGAGTATGCATGCATGAATATGTATTATTTCTTATCATTATCCTAGGTTTCAATGGGGTGTTTTAGTGTCCCATGGTTTAAATGTCATTTCGGAAACTTGCCAAAAATAGAATTCTTGGAGAAACACTTAACACTTGCTATAAAAATGGTAGCTTCAATCCAATAATACTGTTATGGGTATTGGCTTTTAAAAACTCATACCAGTTAAACACTAACTGACACTGAAACAGGCATGGGAATAGGGAGAGGAACAAGCATAAAGTAAACAATTCATGTGGGAGCAACAGTTTATATTCAACATCATTTAATGGAACTGAATAAATAAATAAAATGGAAATCTGTGTTTACATAATTCAGAAGGACCAAGGGTGAAGATAAAATGGACAGGAATCACTGGCCGGCCACAGTGATGTTCCCTTCAAGCAATTTAGCGCTTGGAGGTTCTTGGAAAACTCGTCTTTGGAAAGTTTTACGGGAGATAACATCCCGTCGTGTGCGTGTGAACACGGAAAGACAAATGACGGGCCTCCACACCGGACTGCTAGTATGAATCATAAAGTCCAGAACAGAGCGCAGCCTGTTTTAGTTACAGTATCATTTATCAGCCTGACCCTGCTATCAGTGCTGCTATGTTATTTCAGCCTGCTTAGACACATTACTGACCACCAGAGTAATTACTGGGAGATAAGGACAGCAGCTCGGCCACAGGTACACTCTGTATGTATGTGTGTGGTGGTGGGAGAGGGTCAACTTAGGGTCAGAGGAATTCCCTCTCTCATCAGACGAGGAAATTTCTTGCCTGGCACCACCACTCGCTTCAGTTTCTTTCCACCTCGCCCTCCTTCTCTTTCTCTCCAGCCCTCCCTCTCTCCTTGCCAAAGCACATCTTTCTTTCCACTCAGACAGAGAGAAAACATTTGGCCATACGCTGAAGTGCTGAAGAAGAGAGAGACCGGGGGAAAAAACACCCGAGTGGCCAGAACAGAGAGAGACAGAGAGAGAGAGCTAGCGAGAGATTCGGGAATGTTCAGTTTATGCCACTCCGAATCTCCCATAATACACTTGATTGTTTCGTGGCTGACCGACGGGGTCCGAGAGGATTGTGCAGGGAATTCCCTGGCCATTACCGTGGCAACCCTTCAAACAAACACTGCCACGTGCCATGACGTCTTGAAAACCCTCAGACAGATAGAGAAGCAGACAGTCAGTCCTTGAGAGCTGAATTACGTAAGGCAGTAGACTATAGTAGAGCGGTGATACACTTAGGGCGTTCTTCCAACATTCCCAGAGGACACACACACTGAACATACACACACTCACGCCATTTAGAATGCAGGTTCAACAAACATGATGTCATTCTAGGGCAGAGCAATTTTGCGGTTGAACAGTGGATATCTTTATGAGGAGTGCTGGACCAGCAAGAGAACAGAAATTCCATAGGAGATCCCCAAGTGGAGTAAAAGTCAGTGCATCTCACAAATATCTGTCAAAATGACAGATTACTTAGACTGCGCTTATGCTCTGATGAAGCTTACTACTTTTTCCCCTCTAGACTGGCTGACACTTCACTTTCATGTTGTTTTTCACACCCAAGCAAAGGAAAAGGCGAGGAGGGATCATCATCCATTCATATTCATTGGTCATATCCAATGGCACTCGTCCCTCCATCTATCATCATGATGGAGGAGAATGTAATACAAGTTGATCCCTCCGTAGCCTATCACTTTCTTTCTGTTATGTCAATGGATACCGATGGATTCTGTTATTGGAATTGAAGCATATCCATCTAATATGCTCTTACCTTGAAGTGAAAACCATTTACCTCTCTTCTGAGGTCTTATTTCCCTTCCAAGAACTTCTCTATCATCTTGTAATTTGGTCGCAGTGGATATGAGTGTCAGCTAAATACCTAAAATGTAATGTTGTAGCCATGGTACAGCAGCTATTGGTTTGGTTTCGAGTTGTGGAGAGGTTGTGTACTTACAGGTGTGGTGAGACCTCGTAGAAGTTGACCCCACGGTATCTCTCCATGTGGTTCTTGGTGTAGATCTCCAGGTCCTTGTATGGGTTCACCGACACCAGCACTGAACCAATGTATGTCTGATGGAGAGGACAACTTAGTTACCTATTATCTGATGTAGATTAGACCTTATAATGCTGTAGTGTCACAACAAGTAAACGGGTACTGGACATCAGGACCGAGAATAGTAATATATACAGTACCGAGACAACTCCACTGAATATTTGGTTGACAACAATGCACTGACATCCATACTGCATGTCTTACACTATTACACTGTATGAGAGTTCCCCTTGTCCATGTAACATGTATGTCAGTATGGGCGCATTGACACCAAGCATGTTTGGAGCAGTTTATTCAGATTCTCGACTCTTTACTCCTTTAGTTCGGTTTGTTAGTCCAGGTGAGAACAATGCCATTCAAACTCCACCAAATAACCACACTGAGACGCCTGAAAATGTGAGTCTTGGTCTTCTTCCAAGAGAACTGAGGTGTGGATTGGAATGAGAATGAGAACATAATCTAAACCAACTACAGGAAAAGACCCCAAAAGATTATATGGGTGTAAGGGGATGCTCATATTTAACTATTTCTTCATGTGTTCTTAACTGGCATGAACACCAGAGAAGGTAAATTACTTCAAAGAGCACAGACGAGTCCATCATGCTTAGCTAAAGTTACAGGGACAGGAATCGGATTTGTTTAGACTCCCCCCCTGCTGCCAAAACCTCTAACCTTGCGGGATGACAGATTTCAAAAAATGTGAGTCCATGTGACTTTTGTTAAAGCCCTCGTTCACTTGTAATTGGGCAGTGTGTTCCTAAACAAACCCAATACAAAAATGAAACAAAGTAAACTTTTCTACTATGGTTTATATATATATTTATAGGTGTGATCACACCCTAAGTTGTCAACATGTCTCTGTACCACAGTCACTATAACTTCCTGTGAATTTATGTGACTTAATGATTTAAGCAATTCAGATTCTGAGAAAGCTACCCAAGATATTTTTGCATATTTGATGGTTGCAATAATGCAGAAATAAGACTCATGCATACACACATATATTCACACCCCCCACACTCCGACAACATCCACTTACATAGATGAGGTTCTCCTTGAACCTTTTGCGCAGGTTTTCTATGAAGGCGGCCTCGCTGGTGTGGTTCTCCAGCAGGACAAAGTCCTGGACGCCCACCCGGTCTCTGGCTGTCAGGGCCGACTCCATCATAGCCCGCACCCCGTCAGTGGCCACCACCTAGAGGAGGACCAACGAAGGAGAAGGTAGGATGTAAGTGACTAACATATTGTAATAACAAAGCCTTTATATCGTAACACTTCATTAATCATGCGCCCCCTGTCCCACTCAAGAAGAAATTGGAAAAGAGAACATGGGAGAGACCAATCACTCCACACACACATCATCTATCCTCATTAGGGAAGCAGGTCAGAGAGAAATCAGTAATCAAAACCACAAACCAAACAAAACAGGGGGGGGGCAGCAGACCACCTTGTTTAATACCCCACAAACATGAGCCACTGAGAGACAGGTATCACACAACAGAAAGTAGCAGCTGGGTGTGGAATTCAAACTCTGATGCGGGGAAAGTTTCTCATTGAACCGTGATTTCAGAACAGATGATGACATAATTGAAAAAAGAGCAGTTTTTGGAGAGAGACCAAAGACCAGAACAAGTCAGGAAACTGGCTGATTGGAGCCAACTATGGCTAGACCGATATATTGGTTTACCGTTTGTTACAAATCAAATATCAGACAGTGAGTCAGTGTCATCCACCTCTGATATGATGCAGTTTGTTTGATATACTGTATATGATTGTAGATTTGATCAATACTAAACTAATTGTCTATGGGAAGCCCTTAACCTGAATGAATTTATAATGCAACTTTTGACTGGATTCCACATAAATATGCATGAATATGTTTTATTATCCAGGGCCTCAATGAAGAACTTCCTTGGGTAACACTGAATACATGTAATATTTTGAGATTAAATGGTCAAATTTAAAGATACTGAATATCAGCACAAAATATCAGCTATTAGCAGCTTCAATCCAAAAGAATATCAGTAATGGCCTTAAAACCCATATCCGTCAAACCCTAGAATCAACATTTGTTTAAGTACAGCCATCTTTGTGAGTGAGTAAACCTGAATAAGTTCATTCAGCCCTTCCTGTCTCATAAGTTCTCATAACATCTTTTAGGACTTAGAGCAAAACCAAAGTCCCCCCCCACAGCTTTCCACCCACAATAGAGCGCATTCAGACCAACGCCAAGAGCTGCTGTTTGAAGCAGAACAAAAAAAAAAAAAACAGCCAGTAAGAGACCTCACAATCACGTATTCACACACACACAACAAAACCCTGTGATCGAAAAATGGAGCTAAGTGGAGGTTTTTTGTTTGTACACCGTCCAAAGTTTTCTTTAGAACACTCCCTTAGTAATCTTACCGCCTCTAGAAATAGAGGTGGAGCAAAAAACCCCAGAAGAGGGCAAAAAAAAAGTTATCACTTCAACCAAAGTGCAACAGGCCCCACCCGCATATCTAAAAATACACGGCACAAATTCAGCATCACAAGTGAAGTTAAACTGCAAAACTTACATCCTTGAGCTCGTCGATGCGTTTGCCAAGGAACCCGTTTTCTACAATGGAGGCTTGAGTTTTGCGCATGAGATCGCGAATGTTACCCAAATCCATGTTTAAGATGTACTGAACCAGACAGAACTGAAACCAACTAGGCTGGAGCTGGATCAACAGGGTAGGGACGGGAATACAGCACAGTCAGCACACACACACACAGACACACACACACGCACACACATTGAGTACAGCAGGTGTTGTTGTTGTGTTAAGCAGTACAGTAGTTTTCGTCCCTCAGGAGACAATAAAGAGGAGATGGAGACAGAGAGCGAGAGAGAGAAAGCAAGCATGAGGGAGGAGAGAATCTATTAATTAGCGCTAGGTGAGGCAGCTATTTTCACAGGAGGGAAAAACACTGAGGGAAATATGAGGGGAAGAAGTAAAGAGAGAAAAGGAAAGAGAGAGAGAGAGAGAGAGAGAGAAGTGGATTTATGCCAGGTTATGACTCCACTCCTGCTCCATCATCTAAACTGTACTGGAAAGTTAACAATACTCCCTGAAATTCCACACACATCGGCTGCCTCAACACAACACAGAGCCCATTAAATCACTCCATCCCCTCTCTTTTGACTGTAGGACAGACACACATTCATAACATTTTGATCAAATTCCACACAAGTATCCGTGAATATGTTTTATTATTGACCTGGGTTTCAATGTTTTTGTGTGACATGATGCTGTTTCAGAGGCTTTTCCACCCTGGCAAGAATACAATTATGGGGGAAACACTAGTTACTATATGCTCCATGCCTACTAGTTTTAATCTTAGTTTAGATAATCATAATAATACCAGTGTGGACCTTGGTCTATGTCTGCAGTCCACAATACAACTTCAGGGAAATAGAATTTACAACACAACAGGTAACATAAAACCAAATAACATTAGGTAGCATTGGCCCTGATGTCTATGCTCTTTAATTAACTGGAGCACCCCTGCACTTTACAGCCTTCATAGTGCGTGTGTAAGTGTGCAAGTGTGTGTTGAGTGTGTGTGTGTCTTTACGGCCTTTTAAGAGATAAATGGTCTGGCTAATAGGGAGGCTGTTGGAGCTGAATCACCTCTCATCTTTATGATCTGATGACTCAAGCTTTCATTGGTGCCCCTCTTTTACTTCTCACTTAATCCACGTTGCATGTGTGTGCGTGTGTGCGTGTGTGTGTATGGCACATATCCAAAGTGTGGGCATTTCAATGTCATCACTTTATAAAGGAGCCATTTTACTGTTAGAGGTTATACCTAGATTGAAGCTACAATATGCATCTGTTTTCACATTATAATAACAATCAATAAATAGCATATATTAGACATTATTAGTCTGTGACTGTCTGTGACCCTGTGTGTTCATGACTAAATCCCTGTTTGCCTGAAGTTGCTTTTCAATAACCTTGGGGGACGTTTTTGGCCGTATACCATTTGCTGTGGGCCGTGGCCAGCAGTGAGCTGTCTGTGGCTATCAAGCTGAGGCTAGTGGCCACAGAGCAGGGAAGTCAAGCCAAATTTGGGTTTGGGGTTTAGCTACTCTTTAAGTCTCCTTTGGCGGAGGATGCACAGGTGTATCCTCCTCAGGAAGTCTGACCTCACTGTGACCACGCCCAGAATATGACATCATATGACATCATCACCAAAATATAAGGGAAACAAAAGAGCATAAGGCATTGGATGGGCCTGTTTTAATTCTCACAAAATATTGCAAGAGTCAGATTTGTTGGAATTGGGCCCATTAGGAAAATTCATTCACCAATGTAGGCTGAGAAAAAAGGTTCATCCACGAATGCCTGTTAAGACTACATAGACCAACTGTACAGCGTATGTTGTTTATCAAATGAACATCAGCAGGATAGCAGCACAGGCAAAATATGAATGGCTTGACAATATGTTAAACCCCAGGGCAGTGTGTGGTGCTATGCCTACGGCCCAGTGCAACAATGGCAGACAGCAGTAAGAAAACAGCAAAGCTAAGCATGCATCAGACAAGACTCATTCAAAAACAATGTGAACATCAGCATAGTTTTTTTATGGCAGATTGGCTGCGTTTTAGATCTGCTTCTCTAACGCCTGCGGTGGCTTTACGGATGCCAGGCTAGATGCAGTTCCATGGCAGACAGCTCGTCAAAATGAGTGACAAGATGAGTGACAGGTGTTGGGGCGGGAACTTGACCAACTGAGGGGAACGAGGGCAGGGACCAACAATGCCCTTCCTGTCTCAAGGCAAAAAAGTTGCATACTGCAGCTTTAAGGGGAAGGGAAAGTATGAAGGGCTTGGGAGTGACTCAGTGTACATTGATGTGGTCACAAGTATTATAATACAAATACAACTGTTAACAAACGTGTGTGTGCACATGTCTTTGTATTTGAAGTAACTCAATCCCATACATCCCACTCTCTCTCTCCCCCTTCAGCTTTCCCTTGACGCCTTCAGTTCTGGTGTCCTGTTGTTTCATACATCTCTCTGGGAAAGCACAGAGACTGCAGCTGTGTGTTTAAGTATGTGTGTGTGTGTGTGTGTGTGTGTAGACCCTGAGTTTGCGTGTGACTCTCTAAGGCCTCATAAAGGTCTAGTTGCTCTTGTTAGCCGGTCTGTTATGTGGCCGCCTGACAGCAACGGCTGCCAGTGGCGGGTATACGAAACAAATAATACTGTCTCAATATCGATAGTTTATGGCCCCAAAAAGGAAAGAAACCCGTCAGCTTTGTCCATTTCCTCACCTCTCCCCTCCTCTTCCTCCTCTATACGTTTACCTCTCTCTCTCTCTCTCTCTCTCTCTCGCTCTCGTTCCCTCCCTGTTTCTCCTCTAACAGCACGTCTCCTGCCTTCTCTCTCCATTACTTCATTGTTCCTTAATGTCGCTCTCAGAGTTTGGCCTTCCTGCATTCAGCGTCGCACGCTGGACCTCCACCCGTTCCCTCGGCGTGCCACACACACACACACACACACACACACACAAAGTCTCACAAACACACCAAGTACGTGCCCACTACCCCCTTCCTTCATGCAGTCAGGTTTTCCAAATCCTGTGCAGCAAACAAGGCAGACTGAAGCCAGGTTCGCCAGAGGAGACCTAAGGAGGTAAAACTGCCTGCAAGACCCACTTGCCACTCCTCTAGGGTTTGACCAATATGGCTTTATGAAGGCCAACACCCATTAGAAAATGACCAATTATACAATAAATATGTAATCAATCAAACTGCATCATATCGATTAGATCAGAGGTGGACGACACTGAATGGCAGACATCTAATTTTTCATAAAAGACTAATATCGGCCCAATATATCGGTCTCATTCAGCTAATTCAGCTCATTCAGAATAGGTTAACAGATAAAGAACAAGGCTCCTCTTCTAACAATAGCTGCTCTGCCAATGAACTTCATAAATAGCAGCAGTTCAGCATTTTCATGTCAGGAGATACTTTTCTTCCCACCAAAACATTTGATATTGCTCCAAAATTCCCGTCATTAAAGTATCGCTATCAGGACAGCTTTGTTTGCTGATCTGAAGTATTTGGGAGCTGGATCAGCGCTGATCCCCATATTACAGATACTGTATCGACGCATTGACTCTTGAATCTCACTTCTTCTTACCTTTTCATGCCCGTATTTCCCTCTCTCTTATCCCTACATGCCTTGCCTAACTCTCTCCGTCTGCCCCCTTTCCCTCTCTCAGGTCGAGGAGAGAGAAAGAGCGAGCGAGCGAGCGGATCTCAGAGGAACGAGATGAAGAGGAGAGAAAGGAGGGGAAAGTGGAGGGATTGGATCATTCAGCTTGACTGCGAACAATAGCAGCTCTCTCCTTGACCTTTACATCGCCCGGGGCTCGCTCGCAGAGCTCAGATGTCACTCCGTTTATGTAAACCCCATCTAACCTGCTGCTTACGGTGCACTGTACAGTGGACGCTGATGGCAGGATGAATAAAGACATTATGATATTGTAGCCATCTGTAAAACCTGCACAATCCACAGGTAGGAGATGAGACAAGTTTCAAAGTGTTTCTACTCCACTGGGATCAGTGTAGGTGTTGGTTAATAATTGCCTATTACTTATACTGAGTATGCATATTGGCCAATCCCAAATACAAATCTAACCCATTACTTTTATTCAAGTATATCGTCGATGTGGAGAGTTATTTTTTGGTCATAATCCATTTTTCTACATTACAGAGAACATGAAATGCAGAAAATTCAGCAGCTTTGCTTTATTTTTAATGTCTAACATGTGGCTCCTGGTGTGGGATTTTAGTACTGGGATAAAGTTTTGATACCAAAAAGGCCGCACACTTCTCTCCATGCAAAAAAAAAATATAAGGGTTATTCCAACATGTTTCGGCTTATACCTTCATCAGGGTACATTAGCCTACTATTAGCCCAAAATCAAGTCTCATTTCTGAGATCAGTAAGATATCAGAGATCTGTTTATTATCCAAAACCCACTTTGGAAAATATTTTCCGTTTTGTATAGTAGGTCTGCGTGTAGTATCTGTTTTTCAGATTAGATGGGCTTTAAAGAGCTAATAAACAAATCAGGCTCCAGAGCACTTAAACCAACTGGAGTCAAATATTTGCTCATGTAAAACATCCAGGTTAAATATGCAAAAAAGGAGAACAGGGGAGAGGAGTATACAGTCATTTCTGCTTTTTTCCTGACTTCTGTTTCGGAGGATTTGCAAAAGCCCTGTAACTCAAAACAAACCTGCGTGGAGCGTGTGTTTCTGATGAAGGAATGGTTAGCCACTCACACAATGTTTTGCCCCTTTCCTACATTTTTCCACTATGAATCAGTTGTCTGGCGCTCATTTCGCCTCTCTTCTCATCTGTTCTGCTCTAACTGGTAAAAAGAAAAGGGGCATGAAAGTGAATAAAGGCTGAATCTCTAGAGTCATTTTGGAAACATAAATGTGGCCCTTGCGGAGCTATAGCAAGGCCATGATGATGCCAAGTGTGACACCAAAAGCCACAGTGGAGCTGACGGTGTCCGCTTGGTTTTTGACGTGGCCACAAGTCAAACCACAGGCCTCAATAAACAGGGAAGCGGACGGTCAACAGCCATAATGCTTACAAATCACAACACAGACCTCGACGGTTAGCTCCCTATCAATCAAAAACCGACTTCCATTGAAATACAACACACTGTCCTGTATGTAAACAAGTGTAGCTTTGTGATGCCTGATAGAAAGTGAAGCCAGTGTGTGTGTGTGTGTGTGTGTGTAGCTAAGGGCAGGTGCATGCAGGCGTAATCAAAAGGTTTACTAAAAAGCTGATGAATCTATCAACACGGACGCATTTTCCCATCACACACACACACACACACACACACCTGCTGGATCCGAGCTCGTTAACGTTTTGATTACGGTTGCCACGGAAACGCCCTGCAGGGCTTAGCGGCGAACATGTTCATTTCCATCCCCGAGAGACTGCGGATAGAGCGGGCTGTTGCGCGTGGAGCAGTCAGACAGGTGGGACGAGCCCGCTGACTCCGCTGCAGGTCGCCTACATGAACCTATATACCTGTGACCGCCTGGGGACATGCAGGCCGACATAACACAGGCAGCTGGGAGGGGAGGGGAGGGAAATACCTGGGATGGGATTTTTCCAGGAACTATCAAGATTTGAGGGGGGGGGGGTCTTTTACACACAGATTTGCAATATATTTGAAAGGGGAGATTACAATTTTCGGCCCTGTATCTCACCCTAACCTCTGTCTGTATGGATGTTATCTATGCTTGGATACATTTAAGCATTTTGTTACCTTAATGTTACCTAGTAGAGCCTAGAAAATCTGCACACTGTAATGGATTCTATTTAAAATATAGCAACCTACAATACTTGAGTAATCACATACTTATGTAAAAGGTAGTAGGTAAAGTAGGCCGACACAAGCTACTCAATAGCAATAACAAGAGTAATTGTGATTCATTACATCCACCCATACTGGACAGACAGCTGGTTTAGTTTCACCTAGGCTTTCTCCTGTCAATCAAGTAGTGACAGTAGACTGGCAGCCACTGAGCCTGCAGAGCTGCAATGCTCTAACTAGTTAGCTCAGTTTTAAAAGGACAGGTTTCCTTCACTCTGTTCATTTACCTTTCCTTTTAACCTTAAGATTACTAATTAATCAGTAGTCAGTCCTCAAGAGTTCTCTCTCATTAAGTAACTAAGTAACCCAACAAGAGCTCATGGTGATTTGGCTTTGCGGTTTTAAAGGTTTAAAGAGGTTTGTTTTCCAGGTACAATTAACTGGTTTACTGAGCCGTTCAGCAGATTCTCACATGTCAAATCTGGTTGCAACCTAGTGTTGATGCAAAGCTTGGAAAGCAGCATGAGGGGATAGTCTACAGAAAGTGGGACAAGCCCAACATAAACTATCTGTTGAAATCAGTCAGGTGCCCTGGAGGCAGTAATGACAACTCCGTCAGGAATCTCTCTGTGTATTGTACTATCCAGACATATCTGCCTGTCCTTACCCTCCGTCTTCCACCCATACTTGTTCAACCGTGTCACTTAAATAAACAGCATTTCCTCTTCAGGGCTACTGAGACACACAGAAGGGAGACGATAAGGATACAAAGCAAACATCGCATGCGTACAAAAACTAAATGAGAAGGAAAGATGTGGAAATACACAACGGATACGAAGATCTGCATGATCATGATCATGCAAATTATGAGCCTGTTTGAAATTAGCATTAGATACACTGTTGAAGAAGCAAAGTGCCAAAACATGGATCAAAACATTCCGAGGAATATTCAAGACCCGTTGTACGGAGTTTCACTGTAGGAGAACTCTTATGTCTTGTTCCAATAATACTCTATTGATTATCAGTGAGACATTGGTTCTGTATCTTCTCCTCCCTAGTGAGTCACATTGTCTGATACAGTGACAGTCACAGGAAGATATGCACACATTACGCAGCACGAAAAAGTTGGTCTTGAAGTCACACACACAAACACAAACACACACACACTTGTTTCATTAACACGCTCACTCTCACTCTCAGTCAATGCCAAAGAATCCCGCCCTGCCACAGAACACCACCATGTGATTGCCTCACCCTGGGGTGGCGCACACACACACACACACACACACACACACACACACACACACACACACACACATAGATAGTGATTAGGACACACATCTCTACTCAGATACCAAACAGATGCAAATGCAAGTAGATGTGACATCAACAGCACATTGCATCACACAATCAAGGTGGTCGAGATCAAGGTGTTGGACTGCTAAGGTAAAGATAACTACAGGATTCATAGAGGGACATGTCAGGTGAATCAAGAAACCAGGCCACATCACCTGCTGCGACCAACACACACACACACACACACCCCAACCCCACCCCATTCTCTGCCTCTCTCTCCCTTTCACCAGCTCTCTCTCTCTCTCTCTGTCCTGTGTCCTTGTAGGTTCAAGAGCACGCCGTCAAAGTTGTTACGCAATTGGAGCGCCACTCTAGGTACACTTTATTAATAAAGTGACTCCTGAAACTTCCTTTTCCAGTCCCCAGCCACACCCACACACACACACACACACACTTACTTCACCTTGCCCACTTCAAAAGCTTGACTAACTCCTTACCTTTCACACTGTTGAATAGAAACTCATTCTTTCCATACCTGCATGTGTACATGCGAGCACGCACACACACACACACACACACACACACACAGACACACTCATCTCCTGCACAAACAAACCTTGACTAACTGCTGGGCTAATACTAACCCAGGAAAAAGCGTGCAGATTTCACTAAGTTTCACTAAGACTTGGTATGCGAGACAAATGGGTGGCTGGGTGTCTTACCAAAGGTCTGTACTTCATGGCTCCAGCTCTTGTGTGTTTTGGAAGTTTTTTTTTTGTTTTTTGATTAAGCGTGTTGATAATCCAGCGACAAGAATGTGGCCTCCAGCACCACGACCATTTAACCAATGGTTTGTTTTTAGAAGCTCTCCCCTCCGTCCTGAGAGCCAGCTGCCATAGCTTCTCCTCTTACTGCTGCTCTCACTCTCACACTGCTCTCTCTCTCTCTTTCGTTCGCTCACCACTCGTTCACCCACTTTCTTGCTCTCCCTCCCTCCCTACAGAGGAAATAGTCCCTGTGTTGGGTGACACATACCCCCTCCTTTCCTCTCTCTCTCTCTCTCTCTCTACTTTTTTTTTCCCATATCCCCCTCTCCTCAAGCAGTAGGATCTAACTGGGACTTGCGCTGAAAGGGGAAACTTACCATAGCTCCTCTCGTTTTCCCTCTTTTATTGTTCTATCTCTCTCTCTCTCTGCTCTTAAAACAAGGCAGAGGGTATGAAAGAGCTTACACAACATCTCCCGGCACATACACACTCATACACACACACACACATCTGGCCTTAACCACCCCTGGAGAGAAGAAAGGATGAGAGGGGAAAAATGTGTCCTAATGCCGAAGGGGCGGTAGAGTGTGTGTGCATCCAAGCATTCTTGTGTGTGTGTGTGTCTGTGTGCGAAGAAATAGGAAAACTGTTGGGTGCAAGGTAGTAAATGCAACATGAGCCGATAAATAATCATCTAATTGAGCCAAGAGAGTTTCCCTTTCCTTCCCTCCTCCGCCTCCTTTTCTCTCGTCTTCCCTCGTTCCCGACTTTCCCCACTCTGGGTTTTACAAGCCGGAGCGGATTGAAGCACAAAGCGGACAGGCAGCCAAGAGTCCCACTGCCATAAATATGGATGTTGAGGTGCATCCAAGCAGGCTCACACACACATAACACACACTCGCACACACACACACACACACACATGCACGCAACCATGCATGCATGCGTGCACACATGGATATACACGCAAGGACTTCCCATCATTAGTCCAATATCATTATAGGGAGCGTAATTACTCCAGACTAGTGCCTTACACACACATACACACGCTCACTGCAGATCAAAGGCCTCGGCAGTCTAATGCATCTGCTTGTTAACACTAATAACAACTGACATGTTACAGGCGATGGGCGTGTGTTTCTGAGAACAAAGAGGAAGACAAGTTTCCACTGTAGCTGCTGGACTAACACACAAAGACACCGATAAGCCGGTTTGAAGTGATCTGAAGGCCAAGAGAAGCTACTGCAGCTATTGCCGAAAATTGCAATATTAAGAGAAGATGCCATTTCTCCCATATGTCTGATTGTCATAGAGAGTTGCACGGTAATGTTCTCAGTTTCTTTGCATAATTATGTAGGTCAATATTATAATTAAATCTCATCTGTTTCCTTAACCCCGCCCAAAAAGCTCAAACAGAAGGTAGAAAGGAGGCAGAGCCTGAGGTGTGAGCGCCACGAAATCCCACTGAATCCCGAGCGTGAGTGAGGCCCGAGGCCGTATACTTTCGAAACTTATATATCTGAATGAGAGCAACGACTTCTCCGGGTTGCTTCAGAGCTGCTGAAGACCTCAGGACTTCCTGATGCTGGACAAACCAGGTCATTCCAGTCTACGGTGGACACGGCTAAGTCTTCCAAGCTGCGGCTTCAAAGACCAGCACAGCGGCAGGAAAGCCGGGTTTTACAGGCCTCATTAGGACGACTAGCTCCTTCCTGTGGATCTAAGAGAATGGGATCATAAATCCTAACAGTTCGCGCTCGTTGCTCTATGCCATAACTCTGGGTCCATCTCGGTTATCTTCAATGCTTACACCCATCAAAGAAGGACTGATTTTAGGCAGCATAGGTCTTTCATTCAGCGAAAGGATGAGAAAATGAAGGGGAAAGTTGATGGAAAAGCTCTAGGAAATGAGGGAGGACGGAGGGAAAAGGTGCAGCGAGTACATGATGGAGGGAGGGTAAGAGGGAGAAAGAGAGAAATTTGAATCGCCGCCGCCTCTCCTCGTCACCCTCCGTATCCCTCTGTCGGCTCGGCAAAGGGTGCCAGAGCTCAGGTAAAGTCTTGGCCAAGGTCACTCACTCTGTGCCTGCATTCCTTCATGCTTCCCTGCCGCTCCTCCGCACAGAAAAAGAAGGGTTCTTTGGTTAAGGCAGTGGTTCGATATAAAACCGGAATGACTGAAAGAAACCTCTGATTTGTTAAAACAATAAAAAACTGGCAGAATCAGAATAAAGAACCCAGCTTGGTTTCTTCTAATACTGCTGATTTGGAGCTGTTTATAATGGTTAAAATGGTTCTTCAAAGCACTGTAGAAGAGTCTATGAGCATGATGCTATAGAGAACCTTTCTAAAATGGTTCAAGCCTAAAGAACCACTTTCTGGTGCTATATAGAACCCTTTTTGTTAAAGAGTGTATCCAGCCCCACATACATAGCAGGTATAACTTCTCAAGTAGTATGGGAGCACACACACACACTCACACTTTCATGTCCACACTGCCCTCTACTGGCCGTCCCGCACTCAGTGAAACTCCATTCGGCGCTATCACATTTTGCTGAGCCAGACATCAAATACCTGAAAATAACAGACCTCCAACCCGCTCTCCTTGCTTGCTTAGAGGGCGCATGAAAAAACACACACTTTGTACTGGGCTTAGCGGTGTCTGTGTCAGAGATTAAACTCTGTACACCTCGTTTGATCTCCCCTCTCTCATTCTTGTCTCTCTCCCTCTCTCTCTCTCTCTCTCTCTCTCCACTGCCAGTATAATCAGAGCCCCTGACTGCAGGAATCTGAGTAATGTTTTCCAGACGCTCTCTCTCTCCCCCTCTCTCCCTCTCTGTGTCTGTGTCTCTCTCTCTCTGGCACCACTGGGCGAGCATGCAGAGGACAGGCAGCGGGAAACAGGCAAAGATACAAGAGAAGATAGCAGCCTTACAGTTGTAACACACCAAACGTATCGAGGAGATTCATTCATTTAGTCATCTGTGCTAATGTCTCTGGCTAAAACCGCTTTTTGGCATGTGCACAGGCTGTAAAGGTGTGTCTGTGTGTGTGTGTGTGTGTGTGTGTGTGTATTCTGCAGGCTCATGCTGAAGCAGCATATTTGTGCTGAGTTGGAGGGGGGGAGGGGCTGCATCTGACCACCAGTATCTCGGCTCAGCTGTCAGACTTTAACCCTTTCCCAACCACACAGCTATTCCCAGTGATTTCAGAGCACAACATCCAAGGAAAAGCTGTTTGATTGACAGGTGATCTAGTCCAGAAACACGACAGCAATGAGCATTTAGCACCAAGGGTTCAGACAAAAAAATAAAAAATAGAAGCATCTTGCAGATCACCAGTTTAACATAAATACATACAGTATCTGTCCCTATCCTCCCACACAATGTGCCACAGTCCTTTTTGCCTACACAGTCTAGCCGGGGGGCAACAATAGCACCTATTCAATCTGTCCTTTATAGCTCTGAAGCGGTGAATGGCCTGATTTCAATGCACCATAAGGGGCATAAAGACATGGCAACAATACAAACAAACCATGTTTTATAGCCGCCATGTGGCCAGTGGTGGAGCAGTTCAAATACAGGCAGTTATGCCCAAGGCAATTTTCTGGCCAACATTGCCGAAGGAGTTGCCTCAACTTTGTTATCTTAATTACACAAGGAGAAGTGTAGATTTTTGGCCATTAGACTCAGCTGCTGTCACTGCACAGTCTTTGACTTAGCCCAGTGTTTGCTGGGCTAACTTGTCTTTTAACCGCGGGGCTAACAAGTGTTTCACACTGTTGTTTCTTGCCGGGAACACTGTCCATCTGCATTGCACAAAAATTGCAAAAGTTTATCTCCATGCTAACCCCAACAAGTCACCAGAAGTCCATTTGTTTCCAATAGAGCAGAGCGACCAAGAAAACTCGGCAGATGTGCTCACTGACTGTCAACAGCCAATCAGATTTCCACTTCCTTGTTTCCCTACTGATGTGCTTTCCTTTCATGAACAATAGTTCCACCTGGCAAGTGCAAAATAGACTAAACAAGTAATAAACAATGCTTGATGCTTGAAGAGTGGTTCCTTCCATCTAAGTCATTTCATTGAGGTTTTTTTTAGGAAAAGCAACCCTCTGTTCCCTCCTCTTATATCTATGCAGATGTTTGGCTGAGAGCTCCAGTTTAGTGCCAAGTCTAAAACACAGAACATCCCCTGCCCTGGGCAATTCAAAGAACTGGTACAGGCAGCATACATCATCCTCTCTTTCTACGACTTCCTCCACTGCTTTCATTATCTGCTCTTTAAACATCACTCCACCCATAAAACTCTGCTTATATCATCCAGGTCTGAGGTCACCGAAGGGTTATTGATTGTAAGGTTTACCAGAGCCTCTAAGTGTGTGTGTGTGTATGTGTCTGCACAAGGGTGTGTGCCTATACGAGAACATCTTAGACCATTAAGAAGCTTAAAGCTGGGAAGCCAAGAAGAGTGCCAGCAGCTTGATGGCTCTGCAGCACCAGAGCTAAAATACATACACACATACACACACACACACACACATACACACCCCACTTCAGGGAAAACACCAAATTAAACATCATGTTGTTTAGTTTGAGGGGAGGAAAAAGCTGAAATCCCACTGACCACTCTCTGGCAAACTCATGTGACCTTGAATCCGTGGGAAATCAGAAATGGGAACTCGGGTTTCCCCTCCCACTCTACCTCTCTCTCTCTCTCACTCTTCCCCCTCTCCTTTTTTCTCCCCTCCCTTTAAATTCTTTACTCCTCTCTCACTTCCTCTCTGGCGAAGTTTGCTCAAAAAGATCCTGGATATATATAGCATTTTTCCATTCTCCCTCCATCAGCCCATACCATCCAGAAATACCACCGCTGGTCCTGGACGAGTTCAGTTCAATTAGGTCACGCTCTCTGAATGTTGCTCATATTCGTGACTCGTGTGCGCCAAATATTGGTTCATAAAGTTGTGTCACTCATGTGACTGCAGTGGCTCACACAACATTAACATTACATTAAATAAAGGCTAAAGGCATTTCCCACAAATGCTATGAGGTTTCATCATTGAACGAATCATAGGTCTAGCAGTGCATAAAAGCACTAGGGATGAGATTTTGACTAATGCTATGAAGGTTCATCACACTGGACACACCCTGGGTTGACCAATCAGTGCCAGATAACTATCCACTTAGTGATATAAGAGAGGAATTATCCCACATGATCTGACTACATCAATTTGTACTTCTCATTGTATGAATAAGTCCATATAAAGACGTTTAAATGCACTGAGAGCTAGTATTAGATTGATATATTGGTTTGACAATACATGGGGCCGATATTGGCCTTTTATTAAAACGTATTAGCCAGCCAGTGTTGCCCACATTAGATCTTTAACTCTTTCTTATGCTGGGTTTCAATGGAGAGTTTCAGTGTCCCATGGTCTAAATGCAGTTTCAGAGGCTGTTCCATCCTAACAAGTATACAGTCGGGAAAAAACTTGGTGTGAAAATGGTCACAATATAAAGATTTTGATTATCTTTAAATATCGGCTATCGGCAGATTCAATCCAAAAATATCTGCACCAGCATCAGCCTTCAACACCCATATCAGTCAAACCCTAGTGAGAGCCATAACTCATATAAACTGTAGGGATGAGATTTCTCCCAGCGCTGGACGTTTTCATCATATTGAACACACCCTTGATCCCTGGGCTGCACCGATGCATTTTTCATCCCATGCTGTGAGGGTTTCATCATACTGAACAATCTCAGGCCTTAAAGGATGCTGACATAACTGTATGATGTCAGGAATGCAACCTAGGGCCAGTCCTGCCAACTAACCAGCATCATAAACCAAGGCTGGGATGGAACAAAACTAGGGAAAGTACAGTATTTAACGTCAGACAAATATTTCAAATCCAGATTAATTCTGATCAAAACATTGACAGTACAGTCCATACAGTCCATATGATGACCCCACCCATCTCTATAAGCCGTACAGTATCCCAGAGAGAGCCAATATCACTTTACATGTTATCTAACACCCCAGTCCCTGTGTGCAGTATTACGCTATGGTTGGCTTTCAACCAAAACCAATATGTCTGCACCCCTTACTTGAGTGATACATGATGTTAAAGGAACACACCAAGTTTTTGGGAGATGGGGCTATTAGTCAACTCATCCGAAAAGTGATGAGAACATAGACGTGTGTCCCCTGGTAGATCATTGGCTCCAGCACTCCATGTTAACACTTAGGCTCATAAAATAACATAATAAAATAAAAGTTTATCTATGTTTCTAATGGGCTTCTCTGGGCTTATTATTTGCTTGGAAGGAGTTGAGTGAGATGAAATGATAGAGCAAAGAGTAGATCAATGAAAGGAGAGAGAGACAGAGAGCAAAAGAGAAAGACCAAGACACTGCACAGTCCTCTTTTCCCATCACACTCACACACACACACATTTTATCACTCTACAATCTCTTTCCACGTCTTTCTCTGGCTGTCTCTCCGTGTATTTTTACATTTTACAGCAGGTCTGGCTGCCATCTTGACACTAAACAATTTCCTCAACCATAACAAAGTGGCTCCGGTAAACGGTGCTAATACGAGTCATTACAATACTTGTAACTGTAAACGCTTTTTTGAACTTTTGCCCTCTCTTCTCTCTTTAACACAGCTGTCGAGACGTTTTTTATTAATACAAAAACCAGAGGAGGATCCAAGCCGTAACCCACTGGCTACAAATCAAAGAAAAAAACCTACACTTTGAATGGTTAAAAGCTTGTTCAAAGTTGCAGTAAATCACACACAAACACACACACACACACACACACACACACACACACACAAGATCCTGACATTAGCCAGGACTGTCATTCCATCACCCTCTAATTCCCTCACCTTTCAATTTTCCTCGCTCCCACGCCCTTCATCTCACTCTCTTTTTCCCCCTCCCCACTCTTTCCATCTTTTCCCCTTGCTCCACTCCCAATTCTTTTTTTTCTTTTTTTTTTATTCAGATATTGGCCAGTCAGTGTCTTGCACCTCTGATATGATGGAGGTTCCTCCTTGACCACAGCTAGTGAATATGTGAACTATGCGAGACCAGAGAAATCATTCCAATGTGGTGTGGGAGGATTTTACGATTTTATTTTAAAACCTGAAAATGCAATGAAACCTGCCTCACCCTGCTCTAAGGAGCTGCTGACCCACCTAGAAGAATTTAATTACTCTGGCATTCAATGGAGAGTTTTAGTGTCCCATGATGGTCTAAATGCTGTTTCAGAGGCTTTTCCACCTTGGTGAGAATAAAATCATTTAAAAACCCATATCAGTCGAACCCTGGATGGGACCTTTCCGACTCGTAAAGAAACACAATGTAAAGGAGGAAAAGAGGGAGGCAGGACCGGCGGAGGAGGGAAGGGAGGAAAGGGAGTGAGGAGAGAAAAAAAGAAAAAAAAAAAAACATAAATGGAAGTGCAGGGCGGCCATGATGTCAGAGCGAAAGAATGCGAGCCATGTGGGCGGCAAGCAGAGTTGAGAAACAGAGGGAAGAGAGGGCAGCAGAGAGAGACAGAAATATGAGTGAAGGAGAAGTATCAAGTGCGAGGATGAGAGGGGAGGAAGTTGGTGAAAGTGAAAGTGTCGTAAGGAGAGAAACGAGTCAGAAAGATATCGAAAAATACGAGGGGGATAGAGGGACAGGGAAAGAGGGATGGCTGGGGTTAAGAGAGACATAAGGATAATGAAAGACAGAGAGGATGGATTTCCTGTATGTGTGTGTGTGTGTGTGTGTGTGTGTGAGTATTTTCTGACATAACCAGCAGTCTGTCAGCTTATGGTGGCCCAGCGCTATATTGACACAAGGGGATTCCCAGAGGCCCAACACACTCAGTCCAACTCAAGCTCTTCCTGTTTCTCTCTCTGCAACTACCTTGACATGCCTCTCTCTTGCTGTCTCTGGGTTAAGTGAATCACCAGTGTGTGTGTGTGTGTGTGTGTGTGTGTGTGTGTGTGTGTGGACGGGTGTCCATGTGCTACAGACCATAGCGGAGTGAGATGTTTCCACAGATGTGAGGCTGAAACAGAGCTGGAACAGCAGCAGACAGAGAAAAAAAACAACTTTGAAGTGAAGTTAATGAGGAAAATCGAGATACAGTTTGTTCAAACACACACACACACACACACACACACACCAAATTAGGAGACACTCCCTGCCCCTACACACACCCCCACTTTCCACTGTGGCAGCAGTTTTGGTCATGCAGGCATTTCCTAAAGAGTCTAGCGTCTTCCATAAAGACTTAATCCTAGCCTGAATCGAGTAGCCAGCGCTGGTTTCTAAAGCTCAGGAGTATGCACATACACACACGCAGGCGCTTATAGAAGCGTGTGTAAATCTATCAGAGGAGATTCCAGTGTGCGGGGGTGTGTGTGGAGGGATGGGGGGGAAGCCGTGTGTCCAGCCAAGCCACTACTAGTACAGCTACGGCCCAGAGCCTCTCAGTCTGATAATGAAGAAGCGTAACCTCTGACATGAGGCTCTAACCGCTAAACACTGCTCTAAATTGAGGCTCTATTTTAGACTTGGCTTTATTCAGCCTGTGTTGTGAACAAGATACACACTGTGCGAGGTCAACAGGTTTGACAGTCTGTGGTGGGCTTGGCCTACACATAGAAAAGGAAGAGTTTCTAAGGCTTCTTAGGTTAGGGAAGTGGTTTTACATAGAGCCGTAATGACTCAAAGAACACTCCGATTTGTTGCAATAATAAAAAAGGCAAATCAAAATAAAGAACCCAGTGCGGTTGTTAGAAAGTTATTTTTATACTGTTGAACTGGACCATTTAATGTGTTGTTAAAGGAATACACCATGGTTTTGGAAAATTGTCTTGTTGGTCAACTTACCCAATATGTGATGAGAGCATAAGACACCAAAATCATCCATGGGTCCCTGGTAGATCATTGGCTCTGATGCTCCAAGCTAACACTTTAGCATACACTATGTTGAGTGATAGTAGACCACCATTATCCAAAGCTTTAAGTCAAAAAAGCTTTTAGTAAAAAAAAAAGAATGGCCTGTAGATTCATATATTTAAAAAAAATAAAAATCCTTAACTGCTAATATAGCCAGGTTTATTTTTGGGCTATTTAAGGTTAGCAACCACGTATTCATCCACTGCTCAGTGATTTTTAGCTGCACACAGTCTCCCATTGCACACCACCTTCACTTCTTATGGAAACTTATGGAAAAGTAGTCCCTGCTAGTTCAAAACAGTAAGTTAGTTATAGAGCTGCAACGATTAATCGCTTAATCGATTAGTTGTCAACTATTAAACTAATCGCCAACTATTTTGATAACCGATTAATTGAGTAATATTGAGTAATATAATATTGAGTAATTTTTTAAGAAAAATAAGTCAAAATTCTCTGATTCCAGCTTCTTCAATGTGAATATTTTCTGGTTTCTTTACTCCTCTATGAGAGTAAACTGAATATCTTTGGGTTGTGGACAAAACAAGACATTTGAGGACGTCATCTTGGGCTTTGGGAAACACTGATCCACATTTTTCACCATTTTCTGACATTTTATAGACCAAACAACTAATCGATTAACCGAGAAAATAATCGACAGATTAATCGACAATGAAAATAATCGTTAGTTGCAGCCCTAGTTAGTTAGTATCATATTTTATGTAAATTAAACCAATATCCTACACATAACTGCCAGACTTAACAGCATATCATTTTAGATTGCTTAGTGTATGCTAAAGTGTTAGCATGGAGCCTACAATCACTCAACATTGTATGCTAAAGTGTTAGCATGGAGCACTGGAGCCAACAATCTACCAGGGACACATGGATGATTTTGGTGTCTTATTTTCTCATCACTAATGCAGCAATAAACTGCTATGGTACAAGCCTAAAGAAACATTTTCTGGTACTATATAGAGCTCTTTTTTGTTGAGAGAGTATACAGTGCAGGTATAGTACAACTTAGGCCTGTTATGAGGAGGTATAGGGATATTGTGGGGCAACAGTGACGCACAAACACACACACACATTCCTCACTGTGAGAGGACATTTGGCCCTCAGAAAGATAGAAGTAAAAGAAAACACACACACACACCACTCTCCCACAGCCGACACGCCTTTCCAGTCAACAGGGGCAGGTGGTGACTTGCTGAGGAGGAACTCAAAACATTTCTCCCTTAAGTCCCAGGAACATTCTGCCACCCCAACCCCCATTCCCATCCTCTCCTACCTCCAGTATCCCTCTATCCTACTCCTCTCTCGTCTCTCTCCTCCTCCTTCCCTGTCGTTCTTTCTCCATTTCTCTCCACCTCTCTGTCTCCATCCTGCTTCTCCTATCCCTCCTCCCTGCCTCTTCCAGCTCTCCCTTCATCTCTTCTCTTTATTCTCTCTCTTCCTCATCTCTCCCCCCTCTCTTCCCTCCCTCCCTCCCTCCCTCCCTCGCTCTCTCCTGATCTCCTCCCCTGTGGCCAAAGGGCCTCTTGGTCGTATTTATACCCCGCAGGCCTTATAAGGAGAAGGGCTCCTGCTGTAGGTTAAAACATTGCTGGCCTGCCCGCATTCTGCAGCCCAGCCCGCTATAGAGACCAGTATAGAACAGTACAGTAGACTAGGGGTCGACCGATATGGGTTTGGGTAGGCCGATACTGATGCCGATATTTTTGGATTGAAGCTGCCAGTGGCTGATATTTGACTGATATTGATAGGATTTCTTTGGGGCATGAAGATGGTCAAATGTAAAGATACTGAACACCAGCACACAACATCAGCTATTGGCAGCTTCAATCCAAAAGTATTGGTATTGGCCTTAAAACAATCCATATCATCATTTTCCCTCCTCCTCCTCCACCTGCTCCTCCTCTCTTCCTTCTATCATCCCTTCTCTCACCAGCCTGCACACCGATTGGTTGCACCGGTGACAGGCCACAGCCAACCGTGTTCAGAGGTCACAAACTAAACGAGGAAGTATTTCACTGGATTTCACTGACAGGGAGATATTTGTGCATATCAGCCTGTGTCTAGTCCGCAGTTACTGTATAGCCTCAGAGCAGCTTGAACACATTGCCAAATATCAAAACAGTGAATTTCCTGTTTACTCCGAGCACTTCCTCTTTGCTGATTGGCCATTAATAACAGCTGAACCGCGGGCCAAAACACAACCAGCCAATTATGGCAAACACACACTCTTTTCCGCATACTGCAGCCCAAGTGTTGCTCCATTGTTCCCGCGCCCCTCCGCGACTCCTTTTACACCCATTCATCTTATCCGTTTCTCTCCTATTTTCTCATTCTTCTTCTCTTTCTCTAGTGTTTTGGGGGCATTAGTCTTTAGATGCGGTAATATTCAGCAACCATGTTCTCCTCACAGCTCATAGAGTTGCATCAGACTGACAACCACAGACAGAGACATTGGCAAGGCAACCACTGACCACACACACACACACACACACTCACACACACACACATACACACACATACACACACACACACCTATGACTAACTCAGCGAATAAGGGTGGCTTTGGTTTAAACAGGGTTAAGAATTGACCAGGATATGAGTGTAGCAATTTTCTCACCAGGCATCTACTAGAACTGCACACACACACACACACACACACACTAGAGTCATTAAAGTGCTCAGCTGTCTACACACCAGGGCTGGGAGGAACACATGGAGAAGAAAGGGGAGAAGGGACCGGTCGCGGGAAAGATAGAAAAAGTAAAAGAGAGGAAGAAAAGATTTTTTAAAAAAAACAATAAAAAAACAGGGGGACAGTCGGGAAAGAACGCTCCTCAGAGGCCATCGGTTCCTCGTTAAAATGCTGTAGATATGTCAGCATCCACCTACATTAAATCTGACAAATTAATGGGAATTTATGTGTGAACTGCCTGAACTCTGAAAGGAATCCCCCAGATCCATGAGTGTTTAGGAATCTGGGCTTGACAAGGGGCCAAGAGAATAACTAAACGCAGACCTTCTCCCAACACAGGAGGATAGCTCAGCACTTTGGACACACACACACACACACAAACACACACAAACACACACGCTTAGAAGAAGACAAACACACTTGACTTCATTGCAACATCTCAGGAATCTTCTCCTTAACTATCCCCAGAGGTTTATCAGCAAGGGCTGGGCTGCTGAGATGGAAAATATACACCCGGCGACTGTTAAGGCATTGACACATACATGTTCGTGTTACTATACTTGTGAGGACCTCCATTCATTCCAAACCCTAACCTAAACCTAATCTATCCCATAACCTAAACCCAAATCCTAAATCCAAACTAGCCCCTTAAAGAAGTTAGGACCAGCAAAATGTCCTCACTTTGGAGGATTTTCTTTGTCTTTCTATCCTTGTGAGGACATTTGGCCCTCACAAAGATAGAAGTACAAGGACGCACACACACACATACACTCACACGCACAGCTTTCAGTCATGCAAACATCGGCATTAGTCGCATAGAAAAAAATGGCACTCCGGAGAAGACACAGACTATTTTTGTTCATGATGTAGCAGCTCATTTGGTTATTATTAGCCAGCAGTGACCAGACAGCTACGCAACGTTACAACACACACTCACACACACTGACACATCATCCTTCCAGCCGTCCCCATGATAATGATGAAATGTCAGGCCTTGCCAGCCATGACTACCGTCTCCCGAGACTGAGACAAATAGACAGAGATGCATACTCTAAGTGGGGGAGGTGACTACCAGTAGACAGTGCATGGAGGACAAAAGGACAGAATATGTGTGTATGCCACATTAAAATGTGCTGCGTGTATTGTGTAGCTTTTTAAACATCAATATATTACTGTCAAATTAATTGTGATACCTTGGTACAAATATCGTAAACCAATGGGACCATGGGGGAGACGATTGGTAGCCTCTATCCCACACTAGTGGCATTGTTCGTGCTAGTGTTTCTCAAAATTAGGACTACATTTCCCATAAACCCTGTTGCTTCCTGTCCCCTCTCCCCCTCCCTGAAGAGGATAAACATGTTGGAATGGATTTTTCCATCGTCCTTTCACTCCTTCTACCATCTGCCATTACCAGAAACTCTGAAAGCTTTAGCTCTGTTTACGCTGGCAGAACAGCGCCTTCTTCCTGTTTTGTGCCATAAACCAATCTCCCTTTGTACCTTAAAGCAGTCAGCAGATTTCCTTCCAAACCCAACCCCGTGGTACACAATGTAGAAATGCAGAGTAGAGGTTGGTAGAGGCTGCCAAACTTCTCAGCGATGGTCACATTTGTTTATGGTAATTATACTAATGTTTCAAAATGAATGTGATAATGCTTTATTGGGTGGGTTAATGCAACATTTAGCACCTTTCACTTCTGCCATTTATTTGGAGAACTGCTACCCACTTGTGAACTAACAGCCAAAAAGCACTGACCTCTGAGTCAAATCATACATTCGGTCTGACAAAGTTTTCACTTCATATTCACAGCAAGATTACCTATGCTACATGCTGATAAATTAAAAAAAATACTTATCATGTTTTTGCGAAGCAAATTCCTAAGAATGTCCTTTGCGAACTTCTCCCCAGTGCCACACCCGACCACAGGCCAAACTAATCCCACGGGGGCCAGATCTAAATGAACAGTTGTTCCAACTGTCCCGTGAACACAGCAGGAGATTCCCTCTCTCTCACACACACACACTCCTCCATCCAACCTACTTGTCATGGTTGGACTGGGTGGGGCCGTGGGGTATGTTAGATAGTGAGCTTAGATTAGCTTGTGTATGATAAGGAGCTATGTGGCTCACAGCTGTGTTAAAGACAAAAAAACCACAGACACAACCATGCAGCTCCTCCGAGGTGCATGAATCAAAATTAAACAATGAAGCTACTCTTGAAGAGTAATAGACACAATTTTAAAGCAAAAACCAACCAATGGGCCCAGATGGCAAGTTTGGATGTCATGCAATATATCAGGATGGCTCCAAGTTTCATCAAGTTAAAGACTTTTTAAGGCCTTTTTAATTTAACTTTATCAAGACTTTTTCATGCCTTGAGTTTAGACAGCACAACTGGAGACATTTAAGACTTTTCCAGGGCCTGAAGACACCCTGTATCTTTACTGTCGACTATGCATGCAACCCTGTAACCCTGACCAAGGTTATTACAGCCCAAACTCCACAGTGTAGCAACAGGCGAGATTGCAAAACAGGTGAACCTTAACCTCTTAACCTGGGAAGTATTGCAACCCGGTTCTCACAGGGCGCTAATGCAGTATAGAAAGTGACTGCAAGTGAGATAAAGTGGTTTGATTGAGATTTCAGATACAGGAGGGAGGATACATTTACAGTAAGGCAAGCTGAAGTTTCTGAATGAGTTTTGTTCTAGATGAATGTCTCTCAGTGGATTGAGGGTGTTGTGTGTGTGTGTGCGCGCGTGTGTGTGTGTGTGTGTGTGTGTGCACAAAAGAGTGCGCTTAAGTAGAAGAGTGCCAGCTGTTACTCTAGCTTGTAGGGTTAGACTGATATATGGGGCCGATATTGGTCTTGTATTAAAAATCAGATATGGTCCACTCTGGGTCCTCCACCTCTGATATGATGGATTTGATGCAGTTTGATTACATATTTATCTTATAATTGATCAATACTACAGTGGTTGGCTATGGGACGCCCTTAACCTGAATTGATTGTAATGCCACATTTTCACCATTATCTATGAAAGTATGCACAAATCTGTTTTATTATTATGGGTTTCAGTGGAGAGTTTTAGCGTCCCATGATGGTCTAAATGCTGTTTCAGAAGTTAAATATAAAGATATTTAATAATGACATTGATGGATAGAATTAAGCAGGGAAAGACAATGAATGAATGAATGAATATTGGCTCTCTGCAGCTTCAATCCAAAGAATGTCAATATTGGCCTTCAGAAACCCCTATCAGTCGGACGCTAGTTTGTACCAGCCACCCTTATCTCACTCATCAATTGTGTTTGCATTCCTTCAGACTCTATAGGCCTCTTTCTTTCTTTCTTTCTGCCAGGCATCTGGCTGTGCTTTCATGCCACCACTCTCAGGTTTTTGTTTTTGTTCCCCTATCTTCCAGCTCAAGTTATAACTGAGCACACCTTGTTTCTAACCATCTCTCACTCTACTAGTCCACTTTCACGTCAATCCCCCCTCTTCTCAATCCCCCCACCCTTCTCTCTCGCTCTCTCCAGATCCCAGGCCACGCCTGCTTGGTATTGTACTGACATTATCACAGCTCTGTGGAATAGACTTGGTTAAAGGTTAACACAAAGCACTGAGGGAGAGAGAGGTAGCCTCCATAGTCTTCACCAAGGACGTTGACGTTTACATTATTGTCACCATATTCAAGGCTATGGAATACAGGACATAGATACCCATACAACAGAAACACACATACACATACACCCCTTGTTCACCCCTGCCCCACTAAGTTACACTCCGCTTCAGAGCAGGGTTAAAAAATACTCCAAATTCCCTGCAGGGTTTTTGTTTTGCTACAAATGTAATGTAAAACTTTTTTTTTTTTTACTTTTCTGTAAACGCCTGGGGTTTAATTGCATAACAACAAAAAGATGTGTGAACAGTGTTAGCCCGACAACAAATTTAATTATGTGTTGTTCTTATACCAACTTTTGTTACATCGGTAAAATACACAGAAAATGGATGGGAAAAGGGTATTTTAAACCTCTGGACCTATAGTAAGGATCGAAACAGATTGGCCTAATAGCTTCACAAAGGAAATGGTGCATTAAACATCACATTTGGCGGCTTGGCCTAAGTTCAAAACTGCTCCAGCAGACATTATCGTGATTGTGCTATTATTAGACCACCAAAGGGGAAATGAAAGCTGGGAATTTAAGTCAAACCATCTAGCTAATTTTATGCTATTTAACATTCCTTATTTTTTTTCCAGTCTCCAGATTCTAGTCTTTGCTGGTGGCAACATGCATTCTCTCCACCTCCTGTTCATCTCTTTTTCAGTCATTTTGATCTGAAATCCGCAAACTAACTTCTGTCTGCGACTTCCATTAAGTCAATACAAAATCTTCTCATGCAGTCGGCAACTCAAAAACTCGGTACTGGAGGTGGATGACATGCAAGGTCATCTTAAATTGTTCTTATTAGCTGTGAACTAGCAGTAACAATTTGCCCCACGCATCTGAATGAAATGAACGAGAGGTACTGACCGATTTGTTCTTCATTTCAAAGAGCTAAAAATAGTACAAGGTGAGCTTACTGTGGTCGAAAAAGGGATGAGTAGGGAGTGTGAGGGAGAATTTATTAGGTGATTGTTTCTCCCAGTTGAATCCTACTTGAGTAGGAGTGGGCTTACATGTTCCAATGTGCTCCAGCCACTCGCTCCAACCCAATCACACGCTCCGAGACGCACACACACACGCACACACACACACACACACACAGCATATGCCGGCCCTTGTTTCCACAAACACTGAGATTTGCCTTCGGTGTCATATCGCAGAAAACAAAGTGGGTGGGTGTGTCACTGCTGCAAACATTTGGGAAGCAGTTGGAAAATCACAGGTATGAATGAGGGGAGCTGACATAATTACAGGTACGGTATGGTACAGGATAACAGGATGCGGAGAGGAGAGCTCAGGTCAGTTTGTCACCATTACAAGGATGGATGTAGGGGGGGGAGGTATAATCAAACATCCAGTGAGTGTACAAAACATTTGGGGGGGGGGGGGGGGCACGCTCTTTCCATGGATCCATTTGAAAGCTGAGATCCTTTCTAAATTTCCCTTCTAGTCACGACGGGCAGATCGATCGTAAAGTCATGAATTACCGTGCAAAAACGGGTGCAATTCGATATTGGGAAAGTGATCCTCATATTTTGTACACAGAGCGCGGATTCAGAGGTATAAAATGAGGGTCTATTTTGAGACGGGTTGCACAACACAGTTCACCTTGCACTCTACAGGGGTGAGGAGAGTGGTTTTTACTTCTCAGACCGCCTACCTTCTCCATGTGTGGGAGGCAGGGCTGGAATACAATGAGTCACGCATTAACAATAATTCAAATAAACACTAAAGCTTACAACAATACGGGGATTGAAAGGTTCAGTCTGGGGCTCGGCTCGTCGGGTCATGCCCGTTTCTGGGTAGCTAAAGAGTGACCTAAGCAGATACTTTTAAACATCCAAAGCACCTCACAGTACCAAGTGCATGTGTTGTTTAGTATGGGTGGGAGTCTCCAACATTTTGTCCCTGCACATAAATCACCCGACTGGCAATTTCAGCACCTAAGCCCACCCAAAAGCAAGGGAAAACCTCTGAACAATCTCTCACCAAGTCAATTACACTAGATCGCAATGTCTGCTTATGTATTTGCTGGCGAAAAACCCCAAATCTTACAATAGGATCAAATGAACTCGGTGGTGTACTTGAATGAACTCGGGTGCTGTACGAGTGCTGTACAGTGTGTGTGTGTGTGTGTGAATGTGCACAAGTACACACACACATACACACCCATACACACATACCATCCCTCTCCTTCGGGCCTGACACTATACGAGCAAGAGCAAGAGCAGATAAAGTGGGATTACCAGTTATCTCAGTATTATCTGTTTAATCTAAGTGAACGTGAATGTGTGTGTAGGACAAAGCAGGATTAGGATGTGAAGCGCAGCTAGTCAGCACTATGCCAGGTGAACATGAATGAGCAGCTCCACCGTCAGCTTACACTAACACTGTCAGACAAGTCAAGCGAGTGTCCTGGCCAGTCACAGAGAGAGACACTGAGTACAACGGACTGAAGATGCTGACTCAACATTCCTTCAAGTTCTCTTGTAATAATAAATAACACTGAAAATTTCCTTTGCACTCATTGCTGTCTGTTCTCTGTGCAGCAGAGACACGTAGTAGTATTTCCAGGGCCACAGGAATGACTTCACATATGCTACTGACTGTGTTCCACGTACTGTTGGTGATCTAGGAATTTAAGCTTATTCTACTGTTGCAAGTCTCTGGATAAGAGCATCTATTCAATGCCTACATTCTAAAATGCAGAGTACTGTTTCATCAATGTTTCATCAAGGTAAATCTAAGACTTTTTAAACCTTTTGCAAAGAAACTTTTTAAAAAGGCATTATTTAGCCCTTTTCAGACTTTTGAGGCCTTTGATATCAACTTCAAGCCATCTGAAGACTTCTTCAGGACCTGCAGTCACACTGCGTGTACAAAAATGGCAGTGATGTTGGCGTGGAGTTTGACTCAGTTCCAGGGTGGTTTCCAGTCCTATAACAGTCAAGGCTGTAATACCGAGGAGCAGCGGGATCCAGTCGCTCTAACATTTGGTCCAAGCAGGGCGGGGCTGGCTCTACCGCTGGGCTATAGCTTTGGGAAGTGGGAACGTTTCTCATGGAAAAGCTAAAGCCGTCGCCCACAGCGGCAGGCTAAAACTAACCAGGCGTACCCACACACGCACGCACACACACATCCTCCACTGAGACGGTGAGTCATCGGCATACAGGTAACCCACAGTCTGACTCACTGCCAGACACACACTCTCATTTACTTCCATTCTAGCCGGCCCTCATTTCTATTTTACCTCGCAGTTGTTGCCATCATTTCCAATACACTTCCATGCCTCTCTGACATCTCAGGCACTTAAAACTGCACTAGGCAAGATTTATATGTAAAAAAAAAAGAAAGAAAAAAAAAGTCAGACATATTGTACACACTGCCAAAACTTTGCTGGACAAAAACCTAGCCAAAATAATACATTTATTAACACAAATGCATAGGGACAAACGCAGGCAGATTGTTCATTTCCTATTCAGTATACTATAAGTTTAGCTTTGAAAAGGTGGAGACACTCTAAGAAACAAAAAGGTGAGTGAACCGAGTTTATTTTGGTTTAACCTTCACTACGTCCCTGCTTAAGCCAAACAAGCACTCAAACTGCAAAATGCACACTAATGCAAACATTACCTCTCATCATCTCTCTGTCCTCTCTGTGTGTCTACTGCTGTCTGGCTAGCTGAGCCTCCAGATCAATAGCCATTCCCGTCCAGTGTCTCCCCTCCAGCACTTTCCCATCTCTGTCTGACTCCACTTCCCACATATAGACAAACTTTACCAGCGTCAGCCTGCATCGGAACACAGCCACCCAACTCATTAACTACAGCTCATCTAATTAGTATAGGATTTGATCTATGGTGTTGGTCTGATTCCTTAGTTTTCTCTCATTGGAATTACATCTGGAGTAGTGTTACACCAATATATATTTGCAGATATTGACCTTTCATTAAAAATTGGACAATTGGACTAAATGCTGTTTCAAAGCCTTTTATGCGAAAAACAAAACTGTGGCTACCTTGACTTATATCCAAGGTGCATAAGCTTTAAAGGAAGAAAAAAATTCAGCTACTCTCGGAGTAGTATATGTTCTAAAAAACTCATTTGAACCCTGATGAAAGCTTCCTGCAAAAACGCTGTTTTTTTTTTTGTACCAATAAATGTGGCTTTTCAGAACATCCATCGGCCTCAAAGGCTTCTCCATCCTGCCAAGATTACATTTCTGGGGGAAACACTGAATACTTATCATTTTTGGAGGAACCTTTTGCAATTTTCTGGGCACGAAGATGGTCAAATTTAAAGATCTTGAATATCGACACAAAATATCGGCTATCGGCAGCTTCAGTTCTAAATCAGCAGACTTCAAAAGCCCATATTGTCTTTGGAAATCAGTCCTAGAGCCATAAATGCCCTTTGAACTGGAAACTGCGGTTGCTTAGAGCTTTGGGAACTTATCAGTCCTATTCCTGGCCTAGTCGGTGTGATATCTTTGCTCACTGTTATCGGAGCAAAATGTCCCAGGCCCTGACCGTATCTTAATGCTTGGGTTTCACTCCGTAGTCACACATGCCAGGTTTCAAACTAGGCGTGGCTGGCTGGCTGTGTGGGACAGGGCACAGCTGTATAACCACATGACTGAATTTTACACATGGTGTCATGGTGACATGTTGGTAGGTGGGGGGTTGCTGTAATACTTAGATTACTTACTTATATTATCCTTTTCTCCTATTCCTAACTTCTCTCATGGAGCCCTTCCTTTTCTCCTTTAACAGTGCTACATGTTGTACTTTAACATCAATAAATCATTTATTATTATTATTATTATATATATCTACATAATTTATTACCACAACAATTTTAAGACATTAGCATCATTACCGTAAGGAAATGAGACCATCACTTAAAAGATGGGCAGCATCTCCAGTGCATTTTAAATTGTGTGTTGGGAAATCTGCAGGATTGTATTACGGTACAAAGGGATATTGCTTTATGGCACAAAAGAGGAAGGGGGTGCAAACACAGCCAAAGCTTTCAGAGTTTCTGGCAGTGGCAGATGGTGGAAGGAGTGAAAGGCCGGTGGAAAAAATAAATAAACATCATTTAATCTCTATGCACAGTAATCTCTCTTCCTACAACTCCTCTCCATCTTTAATCTGAACTCTGTTTTCATGCGTTGGCTCTCAGGTTTCCCTCTAGATGTCCTTAAACATCAGTATCACGACCCCAGTCTCTTCAGCAACCATGTCCGTTTGTTGACGTCAGCCAGCTTGATGAGACAAGTTCACGGTAAGAGGTCAGCTAAGTGGGAACGAATCTTCCGCTGAGCATTTCCTGTAACAGAGTTCAAGTACATGGGCGTGTGTGAGTGTATGCGTATGCATGCGAGTCTCGAAGTGTGTGCGAGTGTTTCCTGCAGCAGAGGTGACGGTGGAGGTCCGGCTGACAGGTGTATCCTATGAGCTCCCCTGGGACCGAGACTCTACATGACCAAGAAAACCTTCACCCTGTCGACACCGGCTTCCCTCTCTGCCAAAGTAGTGTTCGAACAAGTGGTTTGTCAATGTGGGGTCTGGGAATAGTTTAATATCACTATAATTATTTCATTATTAATTATCTTTATTATAGAATGTATAAAAAGTGACTATTCTGTGCATAAGTTTCCCTCTCACCACTATTATCTCCCCTTGTGTAATGCATTGCAGTACTAAATCAACAGTGAAAAACTTCCCATATGGCTCCCTGGGAGAAAATCTTATCAAACACAGGTCCATGGCCTAATGTGTGTCTGTTTGGGGGTCCACGACATGAAAACTGTTCAGATTCCCTGAATTAAACAGTTACAAATTGTATATTTTGATTGAACTGAACAAGGTTAATCAAGACAAGAGCACCAACAAAAAAGTTAAAAGTGGTCAATTAGATCTCTCCCTTTAGCCGTTGGAGCTATGGAGTCGATAATGAGGAATTTTACCACGATGGGATCTACTAAATACCATAGCAAACTGGTGCAGGACTCAATGTGAGAGTCAGATTGGTATGTGATAAGGGAGATAGGCAAACAACATGCCAGGGCCAGTAATTCGACTTTCAACTCATTCAACGACACCTTGTTGGCTGATCCAGTAAAAAGGAATTGTCAACAAAGTCAGTCCATTAGTCTATTGTATGTCCTTGAATCATTTTAGCATTAACATCATTCATCTAATGTACATATATGAACCCCCTTCACAGGCCCTCTACTGTGTTCGTGCTTATATGAAGCTACAGAACCAGAGGGAAAATGCCTAACCATGTCCAGGCAGGCAGACAGCTGAGGAAAAAGCGCAACCCAAACCCAGAGCACTCAAGCCTGCTTTCTCTCTGTCACAGCCTCCAACCAGAAATATCACCAAAAACCCAACCCATCAAAATAAAGAAAGCCTCAAGCAAGGCGCTTTTCTGGGAGTAAAATCGGCCTCAAAGCATCTGCCCCAAACCAGGCCAATGGAAACAGCTACACGAACCTCACCAGAGAGCAAGCGGCACGGAAGAGATCTGCTTTGGAAAAATGTATTGACAAGAGCATATTGACGTGGGTTTAGTGCCAAGTTGAATAACAAAAACACAACAGGCAAACACATGGGGCTTTTTAACCATACTGTTCACATAGACGATGCCTGATGGTTATTGCGCAATGTGTATTCTGCTCAAACAACCGGAGACGCTCTTAAATTAGACCTATACATTATAGGTCAAACGGGACACTAAATGCAGGCCAACATTGAAACTTCGCTGTCTTTTTTGCTGTTGAGGTTCCATCTGTACTGCGCTGCAGCCCCGCTCCAAAGCCAATCATCTCCATCAACAAGCTGTCATCTAAAGGAGCTTACATCGAACTTAACCACAGTGAGGGTCAACCAGCGCCAGAGAGAGGCAGTGAAAGCGAGGAGGTCCTGCCCTCCAGGTGACCTCTGAGCAACCTAAGCAGCTTGACCCCCGAGGAACATCCCTCCCATGCTGGCTCATTTGTTCACACTTCTCTCTTCTAGCTGCCTGTGGATCTGCCTTAATGTACGCGGCTAGTTTGTCGGTCTTTCCCCCGCTGTGTGGGTAATCTCTGTCGCTCATTACTGGGATAAAGATCAGCAGATTATGAAGCCGGTCTGCGAGAGTCCAAGGGGACACTTTCTCCAACGTTAGGGGGGGAAAAAGCACAGGAGCATGGTGGGAAAAGTCATTTAAAGTCAAGCGCATGTCTGCATACCAAGGCATATAGTACATTTAGGGCCTTCTGTAGACCTGTTAATGTGAACATGATGCACATTTTGCACATGCTATATGCTGTAAATTCACATATTTGTTTTCTTCCTATTATTCTAATGTGTTATATTGCATATATCTTTATATTTGTATAATGTTCTATTTATCTCATACAGCACGTTTCATATTTTTGGTATACTTTCATATCGGAGTATGTTTTACTGCTCTTATTTTGCACACCCTATAATGCTGTAGTTCTTTATTTAACTTAACACATACGTCTATACTAGTGCTGAAATAGCTATCCTATTTTCATCTGCTGCTGCAACCCCCGCGAGGATCATTTAAGTGTCATCTCAACTCTCTCATTTCAATCGTTAGGCGTGATTTCAGATACCTTAATACATACATTGGTAGGTTTAGGTACGTGCATGATTTCCATGTTTGCATTGCCGCATGAGTGCTTTGCATGTGTTTATGTCGTGCACAAGTGGTAAACCACACACACATTAACAGGTGGACGGGCTTGTTGACAAAGCCTTCGTCACCCAAGGAGACTTTCTCAGCCAGAGCCAGACAGCTTGGAAGTCAGTCAGTCCAGCCAGCTACTGGCAACCTCTCACAGGGTCTTTTAAAGTTATATTAAGGGCAGGGATGAGGTCAGTTTACCCACCTTTTTATTTGCAGAATAGTTTATATAAATCTGTATGACCAAAATTCATATTATACATCGTAGTAATTAGTATCAAGCTGATGTAAGTTGCAGGAAGACAGGGTATTTCAGGGAAAATGCACAAATGCATGCTTTTCTTAAAGTATAGCTGATCTCTGTATATATTGGTTGTTTTCCTTATGACCACTGACTGGAGGTCATAGTTTACCCACCTTTTTATTGTTTTGCCACTATGACACTTATTATGGGAAACAGCAGATGCCCCACTGCTCTTGACAGGGATCCATCTACAGTGAGTAGACTTGCAGCAGCCTAGTAATCACAGGTGTGATGGGCTACGAGGTTGGCTAATAACTGTCTTAATCTGTGTCTGTCTGGCGTCTATAAAAAGACAACCGCTACCTGAAGGATTTCAAGTTGTAGGCTACAGGCCAGAAGTACGTGGCTAAATGTTCAGCACTGGATTGTGTTCAATTACTGTAAACTCATAGGCGTTACAAGCCCTGATAGGTCCATTTCCCTTGAGGCTACGGCGCGAACATCACGCCACACTCCATTAAAAATATGACAGTTTATGGTTGCCTTACTTATCAGCAAAGGTAGGCTACTAAAGTGGTAGAACGAAGTGTTAGGAGCCATTCCTCAGTTCGGCATGTATCCAATAAATCAAGCAGTACTTATTTCAATAAAAATGTCAACTTTTACACAGTGCTTTACACTTTTTCACACTGCTCTCTGGACTGGCCGCCCTGCCACGCTGTGTTTTTGACCGGGGAAGAATACGAGGGAATAACAGACGACCCAATTGTAAAAGTTAAAGTTTATCCAAGTTATCAATGTTCGGTGTGTTGCATGTATGCCGAATCGTAGAGTGGACCCTAATGAATAATAAAATATCTTACATTGTGTTCTACCAGCAATGTAGGTTTGCCGATAAGCGAGACAGCAGATTAACCTGATAAAGTTTTGAATGGACGCTGACGTCCTCTCCATCGTTAACTACAGCCCACTCACTCAAGCGTGCTACAATGTCACAAATTAGTCCACAAAAACTTTCCAGAAAGCCACAGTTTTCACAAATGCAACGCCGCTGTCATTACCAGCAAACCAAAGTACAGTACAGCAGAAAGGCGCGGCGGGCAGACAGTAGGTAAGCTAAAGAGTTTGCAATAACATTACACATACCTTCAAACAGCCGAGGTCAAATACGAGGTTTTAGCTTCTCTTCTTCAAACCGACAGAGTGCTTATTCTTCCAGACAAGACTGTATGAACAGCGGAAACCTTTGGTGCAGTCCCTCCGGTGTGCGTGTGTGTCAGTCCAGTCAGTGACTTGTGTCTGTCAGTAGGTAGGCGAGTCCTGGTTTCTCCTGTCTGATCCTCCCACCACTCCCAGTCCAAGCCAGCAGACCTCAGTGAGATCTCTCCGAAAACTGTGCGGCTTTTCCTGCACTTCAGCACGAGAGGGTTTCTAAGGACACCTCCTCCTCTAACAGTTCAGCAGAATAGACACAACACCTGACACGGTGTCATTTAATATCTCAGCAGAGAGACAACAAATTCTGGTATTATTGTTTTTTTTAAAAAGCAACAATAGTCTGTGGTCTCGTTGGGACACTGCACTCAGTTCCCTTCTACGGAGCTAGTGTCATAATTTCCCCCTTCCTTTTCTTTCATAGAAAGGCTGCACAGCACTGTAATACCAGGAAGTTCACAAAGACCCATCCCACAGCTCCTGCATGAGTGATATGGTTTATTTTAGCCGAGCAATATGCCATGCCGTCATTGTTTTTTCTACAAACACGGTCTATGGCACAGAAATAAGCGGGCTTATTATCTTATAGTCCAATGAACAAAGTATGCAACTATCCTACAACCGTCTCCCCACACCTCACATACTTTGATTAGCCCTTTAAAAATAACTTTGATAAGTTCAGCTAAATCATTTCAATTGTGGAATAATATACAGACACATTGTGGGGGTGGGAGAGAATAATAGGCTAGCCACGCCAAACGCTATTCAAAAATGTGCAAAAGTTTAACGTTTTTTTGCAATACGCACACGTACATACCTGTTTGACTAAGACTTAAGACCTTCAACGAATTGCTCCAACTCAATGGAAACATCGGCATTGAAATTATTCACCAAACAACACTGATTTCAACAAAATTTAAACTTTTACAACTGGTTCGCTATGTTATTCCACTGAAATAGACCGTGGTGGGCGGTAGCGAGCTGGTAGCGAGCAGTGTGAGCCAGGTCTAAAAGTAACATTTTAATTGAAATAAAGTGCCGCTTGGTGTATTGTTTCACTGCCGAATCTAGCAATAGATCCTAACAATTCTTAAAAGGTCTTAAGTCATGTTCGACCATGTATGTACGTTTGACGATAAGCAAGACTATTTATTTTACAACCAGATTTATGAATGGAGTTGGGCGTTACGTTCTCTCCATACAAGATAACAGCAGCTCCCCACTGTTCTCTCCCCCGCAAGGTGTTTGTACTTCGGTTGTATATTACTCCACAATAGATTAAAAAAGTAGGCGAACTGGTGATGTCGGTTTCAAAGAGTTCTTGTACCCTCTACCGTCAATAGAGCCGCCACTGCACCTCACCACCGAGCTCCTGTGCACAACAGGGGAAAGATCACTCTTATGCATGAGTATGACAATCAGTTAGGTATGGCAAGGTATTTGAGTCCAAATTTGATCTAGGTAGTTTGTTAGCTCAGCACAATGAGATAATATATAAGCATGACTATTCTGATCAGAGGTTTCACTGTCTTTAGGCTGGTTCTCATTAAGTCATATATAACGCCAAAAAAACTTCTC
Organism: Centroberyx affinis; assembly: GCF_046629955.1. Lineage (NCBI taxonomy): Eukaryota > Metazoa > Chordata > Actinopteri > Beryciformes > Berycidae > Centroberyx > Centroberyx affinis. Next base: position 211,804 of record NW_027278899.1, read on the forward strand.
AGGTGGGGTTCCATGGTACAAAATCTTATCAAATGGGGCTCTGGGATCTAATTTGTATAAAAAAGAAACCAACCAACTGCAAACCAAACCAAAGAAAGAAAGAAAGAAAGAAAAATAAACTCCATAACAGCCTATCATTATCAGATATTTATTGCAGTGTGTGTGTTATGCAACATGTGTCCTGCCCATGTGAAGGTGACCTTCACCCGCCTTCCAGCTGGCTGTCAATGCCAGAGCTGGACTGTAATATAGCAGCGCTGCCAGAGGGGGGAGTGATCGATTCAACCTCTAACAACCCCCTCTTAGCACACATCAATCCATGGCACACACACACACACACTCACATACACACACACACACACACACACACACACACACATACCAGCTGTGATGGCCTGAACCTGCTCGCATTAAGCCATGGCCGTGCTGCAGAGCAGAGAGGAAAGGTTGTATCCTGTTGACAACGCAGTGTTAGACAGACAGGCTGTACTGGAGGGAGAGGCTCTGACGCTGACCTAGCCACCCCCCACCACACACACATATACACACACACACACACACTCAGCAATCCCCTACACCCCCCTCTTCTCTTAAACCAAGACCAGGAAACACTGCCAAAATTTGGCCACACATGTTGTACTTTCTTATCGGTTTTAGAGTTAAAACGGATGAGAAAACTCCCTCACATACACAAACTGTTAGTCTCTCTCTCGCTCTCTCTCCCTCTCTCTCTCTCTCTCTCTCTCTCTCTCTCTCACACACACACACACACACTCACACACACCACATCCTGTGTATGTCAAGGTGTGGCACTGCCTAACTGAGTCCAAATTTGATCTTGTAGTTTTTATCAATACAATGCAATGCAAAGCAAAATGTGTTGGAACCTTATTTGGAAGTCATATCTTATACAAACTAATAATTTATTGCATCAACCAAACAATATCCTGTCAGTCATCAGCCATTGCTCCACTTTGTCCCCAGAAATTTAGTGGATATAAGCAAGTTTCAAAGGTTTGGGCCCCTGACACACACACACACACCTTCCACACATATTCAGAGTCGCAGGGTGATTTGACCTTGGAGGAATGTGGGAAGAGGGGGAAAAAAAGCACTGTACTGGAATGTCTTTGTCGTTTCCTCCCATCCCAGCTACAGTACATTCCATACCTCCCCAATCATCACTGACCAGTTCACACCAAGCTGCATTAACCACGCTACAACATTTCCATTCCAACTCTGCATTCACACTGTAATTTAAGAGAGAAGAAGTAGTCTGTGCCATTAACGAGAAGAACAGTGGCTGAATTGTAATTGCACATCATGTATTCTAGTCGTACATTCTCATCCTGTGTAGACTTACTCTTCCCTGTACTAGATGGTATCTTACACCATAGGAGGACTGGTTAAAAAATCCCACTCCCTTCATTCCTTAGATTGTAATATTATGTACTAGACATCAGCTCCCTTTATCACTACCCTCCTACATAAGCCATAGATCATATGTAAATCATGCAAAAATGTTCTGGAGCGGTGAATTTCTTCTTTAATTCCTGGGTATAAACGTCACTGGCAAAACTCTCAGAGGCAAAGCTGCAGAAGCTACAGGGAAATTCAAGCGGTGATGAAATCAGGGCAACAACATGTTTGTCAATCAGTAATTGGGGTAATCATAAGCTTAAAGGAGAACTCCACCCTCGGATATTGTTACGCTGTTATATCATCAATGTGTGATGCGCGGTGAATTCCAGGAGTTATTTTGTGATGAAGTGTTGTAATTTACTGTTTTGGTGTATGCATTTTCCCTCAACGTGCCTTGTTTACCTATACTTCAGTGAGTGATTTCCTACATTTCCCACAATGCCTTTCAACATATCTGATGGAAGGGGTGGGAACTTGGTGCTTTCAATCAAAGGTGGGCGTATAGGCATATAAATATAGCTAGCTAACTAGTTTGTGAACTTACTTAAAGGACAACATGTCTTGTGGCTGCATTGCATTCTGGTCTATCAAGGCTAATATTGGTGGAGAAATTGGTTTCTCTGCCTCTTCTATGATGGATTTCTCTGTGATTGCTGAACGTTGGTGCAAAATGGCGGCTCCAGAAAGAAGCTCTCGCTCTTTGATTCTGAGGGACTGACACCAAAACCTGAGGATTATGTTGATGTTTTAGATTGCTGAAACTCTTTCTGCTATCAAACTCCATTGTAGCTGCTGGAAATATCTCAATGAGACGTCACATCGTCTATGTTTTGCCAGTTATCCACAACAGGAATAAGAAAAATACACCAGCAAGCAACTAAATGGACCCAGGAATGCAAGGTACATCACCAAAATCCACGTAAACAGTGTTAAATTGGATTTTTCCTTTAATGTGTAATTGGTATTTTTACCAACATAATTTTTTACTATGTTTGCACTTCAAAGAGGGTTAAACCTGGCACGCTTTCCAGTCATGTTCAAGTCCAGTCTGACACTTGTAATCCCTGGTCAAGTAGCATCTAAAGTGCATCTGTAACAAACTTAGTTTTGGTGCATGGAGTCAGAAGGAGCTTAGGAGAACCCACCCAGTTCATCTAAATAAAGTGTTTGGCATGTTACATTATCCATCAGTAGGAGCCTGCATAGGCAGCCATTATCCACATTTATAATGAGCTGTGAATAGTGCTCTGTATAATGCTGAGAGCAATGCTCCGAGCCAGACAGGATTTCAACTTATTTACTAACCTCAGCTGTTCTGATTTATTGATGCAATTTACTTGACAGACAGAATATGCTGAAGCAATTTACAGTACTTAGAATGTGTGAATATTTCTCAACATCAGCCCTCTGGGCCGATGTTGAGAAATGGTGGGTAGCATCATTCTCTACCCACCGAGTTGCATAAAAACCATTGGAATGAACGATGAGTGTCAAAATCTGACTCCAGCCTAGCCGTTAGTGTGTGAACTGACCTTGCAGCCGTGGCAGTAGCTCTCTCCATTCTTCCCTGGAGAGAGGATGATTTCCCCTGTAGGGATCAGCTGTATCTTCAGTTCCATCATCGCTGTCGCTTTCTCTTCTTTTCCTGTCCCTTCTCGCTTAGTGTTTCTGTCGTCTGATGGGACGTCCCGTCTGGTCCCAGTTTGTTTGCCTGGGGTATCAGGGGGAAAAGTCACCTGTCCCCTCTGGTCCTGTGTGTCGCCAAGTCCTTAGGTCAAAACAGATCGAGAACGCGCCGTCCGTCAGTACAGGAGAGCGTCCCAAGAGATGCCTGAAAAGCAGAGACTTCAACGTCAAGGGGTTTTTGCCCTCATCAGAAACACAGAAAACTCCTTCAAAGCAGATCATAAACATCTCACCTACATGCCTATGCCAAGAAATACTGTATCTTATCTGTCAAGCAGGAGCTCTTGGTACCTGACGCTGCTGGGGTAAAAGCTATACATCAAGAACGTTCGAGAAGCGACGGTCGAAAAGCAAACGTGGCAAGGAGTGGTTAGAGATTGGGAGTGTTAGCGTGCCAACAGCGCAGAGATACGGGGTTAGGGTGTTACCTGCTGCAGAGCGGAGAGTCACAGTGAGGCCAGCTTCCCCTTGCTGCAGCCAGAGGATGTTCCCACTCTGGTCGAGGGATCACAGGGAGGATATGGAGCTCGGCTTTGGTCAAGATGGATGTGACACACAGAGGATATGTGTCTTTTGTCCGGCTGGAGTGTGTATGCGTGTGTGCGAGGATATGAAGTGTGCGTGTGTGTTAAGAGTTGTAAACGTGTGCTTTCAAAGAAGATATGGTATCAGCACTCTTGATGCTGTAGTTTTGGTGTAAAGTCGTGATTGGGGGTTTAGATTTAGAAGGGTGTTCATTTAAGAGTGTATTGTGAGAGTACCGATACGGGGTGTAGTCTAGTCTTATCTTGTTGTTTCCACTGTTGGCTCCAATGGGGTAATTGATGGCGCTGCTTACAAGTCTTCAACACTACACATACACACACACACACACACACACACACACACACACACACACACACACACACACACACACACACAGGGCTTCCTCCTGGACTCAGCATCCTGCCTCAGACGTTCCCAGTACACACCCAACAGATTGAGTGTGTGTGACGTATGTGTGTGTGAGTGTCTGTGTGTGTGAGTGCACGTGTGTGTGGGTGAGTGCACGTGTGTGTGTGTGAGTGCACATGTGTGTGTGTGTGTACATGAAGGAACCCACTTGCGCTTCCCTTTGGATATACAAGTGGGAGGCACGCGTACGCGCCACACGCTTTTTAAAAACAAATAAGGGACTTGTGCTCTCGTAGCCGAGGGTTTCCTGTCCCCAAGGACTAGACTAACCAATGCCTTGACACTCTCATACACACACACATTGACTCAAACTCATGCACACACTCACACATACACACACCAAAACAGATTGCAGCGCAAGCGTGAAGGTTTCAGGGGCGAGGGGGCAAAATGCGACACCGCTGCCATATCTATTTCTGTCTTTGTGACAGAAAAATCTAAACATTTTCACACTCCTACATAAACACACATCCATATGGACTCAGATGACCTTCCTGACCGTTCGGCGGAGCCCGATCCCTCCCCACATTCCTGTCTGCTCTGTGCCGGCATTGTGGGACACGATCCAGCCTCAGCCTCTCTTCACATCCATCGTAATTTATGCAATTTGCCTCACTTGAAGCATTTCATCACAATTTGTGGCGTGAGTCGTGGTCTGAATAGAGAGTGGGGGGGAAAAAAAGCCAAGCTGTGGCTTTGCATGTGGCAAGGAGTTGGTGTGATGAGTCTGTAGGGCGCTTTCCGTTCTGAGACAGGCTATTCTTTTTTTGGTCGTTTCCAATACTTGTGGGGAGCAGTAAAGAGCGGTGATGTGGTGTTTGTTTATTGCTGTGAGTTGCCATGTCAGCATATACTGTATATCCTGCAGGGCTTTCCTCAGTTACCAGTGGTAACTGAGAGTTAATTGTCACTCATTATTGTGTCTTGTATACTCGGGTTGACTGGCCTGCCCTGTCCGCTCATTCATTGGTATATATTTTTTTTTTTATCTATAAAGCCATTCTGGGTCTGCTTCTGAACTATTTGTGCTCTTATATCTCTAAAACACCTGGTGCAAATTATTGTTAACACTCTCAGCAATTGGTTTTGATATCTGTGCCTAAGGTCAGTGCTGAATTAGGCAAAAGTGTCTCTGGCCTTTGGTGGCCATACTGGAGGTCCACAGCTCTTGGGCAACAGTGGCTGAGAACAGTTAACTGCGTTTCCAAGCACATGACTTGGCCTTCTCAACAGAATTCAATAGACATGGTTAATTTCTGTGCTGTTTTTGACTGGGAACTGACCATTTCTCCCTTATACATTGTTTTGTGCTTAGATATAATGTCAGCTTGTTGGCTAGTTGCATGTTAACATTACTGTAACATCAGTTGCTTTACTAAATTAGCCTGCTTGCTAGTTAGCTAACTAACAAAGCTAAAAACCAACACTTTGTTCAAGTTAACTGAACTAACTCTTCTCAACCCAGAGTGTTTTGGAGCAGAGATGGGGCTAAAGACAAGACCGTTTACTGTGTCACAGTTACAGATTGTCACAGATTTTATCAGACTATTCACTTGTACTTATAACAATATTGAATGGATCTACTGCCACACCAAAACAATATTTTCAATTTTTTCATGTATCTCTCTGTTTCCAGCCTGGTTGTCATATGTTTGGCCATTATTTGGATACAGCCAATTCTCCAATGGACCTCCATGATGGAGCCAGATGTGGTAGCAGGAGGTTTATAATGTAATGGTAAAGCCTCTATAAGGAGCTTTAAATAGTAAAGACTTAAATATGTTTTGCCCTGCTGGACTAGTGGACTTTGTAAGATTTTTACTTTGTTCTCTCTTTTACTGTAGGCTATGTGGTTTTGATTGCATTTTGATTTTATACATTGTATTACCTCTCTGTTATGTGATTTAATCTATATTCTAACTTTATACATTATTGTGTGTTGCTGGTCTGCAATTTTTATGTTTGTCTCGATGCTTTCTTGGCCAGGTCTCCCTTGGAAAAACAAATTCTTACTTGCAGTGGGACTAGTTTGGATATATCAGTGTTAAATAGAGGAATATGTTACAGTATTTTAAAAGAAAAATGGGCCTTGAACATGCATGTTGTATGCATGTAGGTCTGTGTGTCCATCATGTCTGTGAGTGGCGTAGGCTACAGGTTCTGTATGTGTTGTATTTGTGGTTAAGGGGCATCTGGGGCTACTGGGGAGAGGGGAAGCGACAATGACACACATCCTTTGACCTCTGACCCCAGCTGGAGGCATTCCTGACAGCCTGGCATCAACAGGAAACCCGTGGCCTTGACACACACACACACACACACACACACACACACCACAGCCTTGGATCAGACATACATGGCTCAGCCCAGTTCTATTTTAAAATAAGAACACATGGTTTGGAAGTGATTGATTGCCAAGGTAAACGCAGCATTGTTGCTTAATGCAGTGAAACGAAAGTGAAATTATATAAAGGAACGACAACAAACACGGATACGTTGAAGTGTACAATTGTAGTGTAGTGTAGCAATAGTTTGACTGAATAATTTGATATGGTAAACTCTTTGTACGGAAGCCTATAAAAACCATTTTGAAAATTTGTGAACACAAAATTAAATACATTACCTGTAGTTTCTTTAGCTATGAATGGATATTCACATTTATTAACTGTCACAACTAAAGCACACACACACACACACACACACACACACACACACACACACACACACACACACACACACACAAAGTATTGAACAGTCCAGTCAAAACTTAATGACTAATTGAAACTCAACACTCAAACTTTAACAACTCACTCTACGTTTTTAAGTAGGAGAGAGGAGGAGACTGGAGTTCAAAAGGATGAATGAGAAGATTATTATACTTTCAATAAAGGCATTGAAAGTATAATAACATTCTCATTCATCTTAATATTCCCAAATTCCAAAGTGTGTGTGTGTGTGTGTCTGTGTGTCTGTGTGTCTGTGTGTATGTGTGTGCACCCATACAAAGTGGCCTTCGGACCACAGATTACAGTACAATTTCCTCTGGCTGAGCCTGGATGATAGAGACACACTGTTACTGCAACAAACACATGTATTGGGATTGGACAGACTGTGTGTGTGTGTGTGTGTGTGTGTGTGTGTGTGTGTGTGTGTGTGTGTGTGTGTGTGTATGTATGTGTGTGTGCATTCAGTGCCACACCCCACCTCTCTCTGACAGCCTGACTACTCCCTCGATCTTGCCATCTATCCTCCCGTCCCATTCCATCCATCGTTTTCATCTTCCCCCCGCTCTCTCTCCTGTTCCTCCTCTATCTCTCTCTCTTTCTCACTCTCTCTCTCTCTCTTTTGCTCTCTCATTGTCACATCTGTTTCCAATAGATGATCGGAATTGCCGTTGGTGCCAGGCACGTTTCGGGGTCTCTGAGCTTTCGAAAAGGGCACACACACACACACACACACACACATACACAGAGAAGAGACAGAGGTCACGACGAGACCTTTGACAATCATAGACACAAGTTTCCTATTTACACGTATTGCCCACTGGGACTGATGTCTCTATTTTTCCAGATGCTCTGCAGATAGTAGAGGGTTAAAGCTGCAATATGGCACTATTTTGACATTAAAATACCAATAAAAAAATAGGATATATCACACATTATCAGTCTGTGTGTCTGTGATCCTGTGTGTTCTTGCCCTAAACTTCTTGAAATTTGCCTGAAATTGGCTTTTCAACAATGTCTGAGGCATTTTGGGGCATATACAATTTGCTGAGGGCGTGGCTAGTAATGAGCTGGGTGTGGCTATCAAGGTGAGGCTGGCAGCCAAACAGCAGGGAAGCCATGGCAAGAACAACGGTGGATGAAAGCAGCAAGAAAAGAAAGAACAGCAAAGGTAAACGTTCAAAAACACAGCGAACACCAGTGTTGCTTTTATTTATTGCAGCTTGGCTGCGTTCGCTGTCTGCTTCTTCAACCCCTGTGATGGATGAGTGACAAGTGTTAGGGCGGGAACTTGTCCAGCTGAAGGAGAGGAGTGCGGGATTAACAATGCACTTACTACCTCAAGGGGAAAAGCTGCGAATTGTAGCTTTAAGATGCCTTCCTCCATCTAGATGCCCTGATACACCTTGTGTTTCAAGCCAGTAGACTCAGCTGTCCCTTAAGCTGATTGCTGTAGAGACCAATAGCAAGTGTAGAAATAATGGGTAATTAATTTAGGTACAGAGTAGAGTATGTGAGTACACTAAGGATAGATCAATATATTGGCCCAATATTGGAGATGAACATTTTGAAGACTTCCCCTGGGCTTAGGGAAACTACTGGATGCCTGGTGGCCTTTGTGGGCAGAGGTGTGGGATCCCCGGCACCGGGTCTGGTTCTTCCTCAGTCCTCCACCTGGGGCCTGAGCGTGACGCAGCCTGCTGTGGTGCGGTTCCCTCCCACGTCCCGCGCCCTCTGTCCTCTGCCCTCTGCCCTCTGCCGGGCAATTACTCAGTTACTAGAAATATTTATGAATTATTTGCACTTGAAAAAACTTTACCTATGTGTTTTATAGACTCCTCTACTGTTACATTGTCAATTGTTGTTTTATTTTCACGCAAAAGCATTCCTTAGTGAATTATAAAACTGATTTTTCAGTAGTCTAGTATAGTATAATTAGTATATAATGTGTGGAGGTGTTGGTATTGGCGTTGGTGTTGTGTTGTGTTGTGTTGTGTTGTGTGTGTGTGTGTGTGTGTGTGTGTGTTGTGTGTGTATGTGGGATATGTTGTACAATAAAAAGTCTTAAAGATTGAATAACCAATATGGGTCAAAGCTTATTTTAAAATATGGAATGATAATGAACATGTATATTAATGAAATACATAGTTATTATAACTATTATTTGCTATTACTATGATCATTATTATTAATGTTGCTGTTTTTATTTATTTGTATGTTTGTTTATTTGTTTGTTTGTTTTACAGTTTCTAGACGAGTGAGATTTTAAAAACATCTTTGAGGAATATGACTGTTGATGGGAGTTTGCCTTTAGAAAGAGAAAGTTCCTCTGGAGTTAAATCCACATCAGAGAAGGCTTGTAAAAACACTTCCTGTCTTTCCTGCTCAGATCATCTCATCTGTCAACACACTGAGACCGTGAAGACTTCACCTGCTCTCAACTCCTTCCTTTCCTTTCCTTTCCTTTCCTTTCCTTTCCTTTCCTTTCCTTTCCTTTCCTTTCCTTTCCCCATGAAAATATATGAAGTGTAGGCAGGTCTGTAAAATGCCACTTTTTCCCCTTAGTACCACATAGTCACATTATACAACAGTATCTTCCTTTTCCTGTGTGTGTGTGTGTGTAGTGTGTGTGTGTGTGTGTGTGTGTGTGTGTGTGTGTGTGTGTGTGTGTGCGTCCTACAGAGTATCCTGCAGCTGTTGTTTCTTTGGTTCAACAGACTGAGTCAAGGTGACAGCGATGAGAAGACAGAGGCAGCTCCTGTCAGAGAGGCAATGGTTCCCAACAGGCTGTAAGAACAATCTGACACACACACACACACACACACACACCCACACACACACACACACACACACACACACACACACACACACACACACACACACACACACACACACACACACACATACATGCATGCACACACTAGGGTTTGGCGGATTGCTGATTTTTCAGGCATTATATGTTTCCCCCATCTGAAACAACATTTAGACCATCATATGACTCTAAAACTCTCCATTGAAACCCATTATAATAATAATAATAATAATAATAATAAGAAGAAGAAGAAGAAGAAGAAGAAGAATCATCATCATCATCATCATCATACTATTGCTACTACTAGTACTGCACTACTACCACTACTACTACTACTATTACTACTACTTAAATCTACAATAAATATGTAATCAAACAAATTGCATCATATCCATCATATCAGAGGTGGACGACTCTGATTGGCTGATATTCTACTTTAAATGAAAGGCCAATATCGGCCCCATATATCAGCAAATCAATACGGTCTAACCTTAACACACACTGCTCCTGGAGTCCCATCCTGTTTGCTAGAGAGCGATGGATTTTGGGTGTGTACACGCATACACACATTCTTCCCTGAGTGTGTTTATGTTCTATGGGCAAAGGGCACTTGGGCAATGTAAGGAGGGGAGGGGGGGAGGGGGTGCAGGATCGGCCAGAGCTATAGTTCACAGGTTCACCCCTCTGTATATTTGCAGCACGGTCCTGTAACCAGATCCCAGACCAGACCAGGGCTGAGTACGTCTCGCAAGTGCTGCCCCGAAAATAGCTCCCGTCTATTTATAACCGCTGTCTCTGCAGCAGGAGAGGAAGTTCATAATATTTCATTGACGTTTGTTTCCCTGGGTCCCTCTCTGGCGGGGGGGGGGGGGCAAGCTCGCTCCGACAACAGAACACCGCGGCCGTTTCCAGTTTCCAGTTTCCACAGGAAAAGTGCGGAAGCTCCAGGACGCCGATTAGGCTGCTGCGGGACTCTGGGGGGGGACACACCCTAGCAGAGAAAGAGTCAGTGAACGCATCACGTTCAGTTCAGCTCTCTTCTGCTCCCATATGTCCACCTTTCTGTGGAAATATGGAAATTCTATATAGGAAGGGAGTGATGGTCCAGATGAGCTGGAACTTGCTGCCCTCTTGAGGTTTCATGTTACAGCCGGCAGCTCTGAAAGAAAGCCCACAGTGGAGGTGAAGCCATGAGGTGCCATGGTGACCCAACTGTCAACACGTCTCCCACAAGCTCCTGGTTGATATATATACTAAGGGTCTGTGAGTAGGGAAAGGAACAAGTCTAAGTTCTGCAGCACAACCTGAAAAATTACAATTAGAGAGCAATACAGAGGGAAAACCACTGTAACAAGGTGAGTAAGCAGCAGAGTATACTCTTATTAAAAAAGGTTCTGCATAGCACCGGGAGATGGTTCTATAGGCTTGTACCATAGCAGAACCCTGTTTGGTGCTACAAAGGTTCTCTATAGCAGTGGTTCTCAACATGGGGTATGGGGACCACCAGGGGTCCATGAGGGGGGTCCTGGGGGTCCCCAGCAAATTGAAGAATTGCTAAACTTCAGCATTATTTCATTTACAAGAAGTCAACACAGTTAGAGAATGTAGAAGAATGACTGTTTTCATCGTAGTTTCACTGTTATCTCTCTACCTACAATACAGATACAAGTCAGATTTGGGTCAGAGGGGCAAAATCTGACCAAGTGGGGGTCCATGGCTCTGATGTGTACTAAATTAGGGTCCTTGATATGAAAAAGGTTGAGTCCCTTTAGACCCTTTATGGTGCTGTAAAGAACCATTTAATAAGTTATGAAATGCTCCAAAGGCAGCAATAAAGGAAAAGAAAGTTGCAAACCTGACAAAGGCATTTGTTGGACACTGGTCCTTATTAAAAAGCACAGTAAAGTAAGAGGTAGAGTGTGCGTGTTCTCCTGTATTATGTATATTTTCCATAAGCAATCAGTTTTTTACTTTAACAACTCAGTCGACTGAGTATTTGAGCACAAACACACTGGGAAATGCGACATCATTACAGGGAAAGAAAGGGGAGAGTATTTTCTTATTATGCAAATATGACACGTGAAAAAGCAAAAAGAGGCTCTGGTCTACCGGGTCTGGTCTGTGAGTGATGATGCCAAACAGAGACAGGGACAGGGAACACAGCGGTTGAAAGAGCGATGGAGATTCTATCAAAGGATCTCCTCTGAACACGGTACCATGTGACAGGCAGGTAGCGCCGCTGAAGACCTTGATGTCCGGCGGCGTCCTTCACCATGAGAGGCAGATCAAAGACTGGCAGTGCTAAAGGGTGAGTGGGGAGCCTCAATACCCTCAAGGCCCCGAGCTTTGTCCAGAGGTGCTACGTGTCACACCAATAAATCATTACTACATTAACTTGAGACATTAGTGTAATTACTGTACATAAATGAGATAAATGAGAAGATGGGAGGCCTCTACACTGCATTTTACATTGTATGTCACCTATATGTATGTCATTGTATGTCAGATTTGGCGGGAAATCTGCTAAATTGCTTTACGACACATAGGGAGATTGCTTTACGGCACAAAACAGGAACCGTCACTTATGAATACTAGAGTAAATTTAGCATGAATTTACCATCACAGAATTTTGGTTCCAGCGTTCTGCATAAACATAATCGATGTGATGTTGCGCCCTGCCCACCCTTCCCCTACTAAAGATAACCTGTGATCCACAGTCGGCCCAAATCTGCTGCCCCTCTGTCAGATGAAGGGCAGAGGAGACTGAGGCGGAAGAGGAGGACGAGTCCAAAAAAGAAAGATGAAACTATTGCAACAGAACATCCTACTGTCAGTCCGCTGATATACGACCCCCAGGTTGAATCTGCCAGTTTCTCATCCTCAATAAAAAAAACCCTGATCATACAGTATACTGCACCCAAACACCTCATAAAGCATCACTTACAGTAATGATGGAATGATTTAAACCCTAATATGGAAGCGTCCCCCCTGCTGTATGTGTGTGATCTGACCTGCAGAGGGCAGTAGAGGAGCTGCTGCAGGGCCAGCCGCTCAGGACGGAGGATGGAGAAGAGAGTGTGGAGAGTCTGCGCTCAGAGCTGTACGAGAGGGAGCATGCTGTAGGGTTTTCTCTACGTTACTTCTCTCCTATACGCAGTTATTCAACTCCACATTGAGTCATATCCGGTGATGTGAGGGAACTGTGTCCTCATAAAGCATCACGACCACCAATATGTAACAGTACCTCCAGGACTTGATCCAAGATGAAGGTGTCCTCTTTGTCCCGTTCTGTCCCAGTGCAGTAAAGCCCAAGCGGCGGTGCAGAGGGTGTTTCCATCCAAGAGGGTCTGTCGCTTTGAGCTGCCCATGGATTTCAGCCTGCTAGAGAGTAGGTACCACTCCCTCCCTGCCTTGCTCAAGAGCCTATAGGTAGATAGACAATAGAAGCAGCATTCATTGACATTTGTTCCCTCAGCCAGTTCAGGGATTTGAACCAGAAACCAGCCAGTGTGTGTTCTTTTTTTAATTGGAAACATCATGATGATCTTTCTGAATCTTCTCTTCCTTTCTCTCCCTATTTTCATCTGTTTCTCTATCTTGATTCCCCCCCACCCCCCCCACCCCCAGCCCTCTCTCCTCAGCTGTACTTGCAGAGCTTCTGTCGCGTCTGCGCGAGGAGGAGGAAACTCTACAGGAGGGTTTTCGACAAGTTTGACAAGGATCGGGACGGACTTCTGTCCCTCGAGGTCTGAAATTCCAGTCGAGACGTCTCTGTCTGATTCTTTGCCGCCCAACCTCTGGTCTTCATCTGGTGTAGAGAGAACAAGCAGATATCAGGAGATGACAGTGTGAATAAAAGAAATCCTAATGTTGACCAATATATTGGTTTGGTAATTTGGGATTTTTCTTCAAATTTGGATATTGGCCTGTCAGTGTCTCTGCTATCATGGATATGATGCAGCTTGATTGATTACATATTCACTCTAGAATTGATCAATGCTGGTTGTCTATGGGAAGACCTTAACCTGAATTGATTCCATACAAGTATGCATCAATATTTTATTATTATTAGCAGTGTAGTAGTAGTAGTAGAATCCTGGGTTTCAGTGGAGAGTTTTAGTGTCCCATGATGGTCTAAATGTTGTTTCAGAGGCTTTTCCACCCTGACAAGAATACGATTCTGGGGGAAACACTGAATAATTAGACATTTTTTGGAACTTTTCGGCACGAAAATAACCAATTGAATAAAAATATTGCCGATTAGAAGCTTAAATCCAAAAATACTGGGATCCTTACCAGCCTTCAAAACACCAAACTGCTCAAACCCTACTACCAATATCCATATTTTCTATTTTCTACATCCGGCCTGACCTCCAGCTCCTGACCGGCGTCTGTCCTCAGCAGGAGACGCGGGCTGCCGTCAGAGAGCTGCACGGGGCTGAGGTGGACGCCGGGCGGCTCCTGCTGCTGATGGAGGCGGAGGAGGGAAGCCGGTTCGACTGGCTCCTCGTGTGTGCCGCCTGCGCTCTGTCTGAGAGGCTCTTCCACTCCCACCTGTGAGTCTGCAGGCGCACATTTTAGGCATTTAGCTCCCGGCTCTCATCCAGAAAACAGAGTGCAACAGTAGAGGATGCTTCAACTCCTAGATCGACAGAAAACGACAAGCAGCCAGAATGAAGGAGGTCAAAGGTCAGGGACAAAATTCTTGTTTACTATAGAGTGATGTAAGAAGCTAGAAGGGATTCCTGGAGTCAACACACACACACACACAGGGCATGATCATGGCATGTATTATATTCACTCATCCATAATAAAACAGAATGCAAAAAGTGTCTTTGCTTCCAACGACATGGAAAAACCTCAACTGCAAATGTCTCTCATTTTGGCAGGACAGGGGGCCTGAGGGAGGAAGAGGAGGATGAGGAGGAAGACTCTCTGGAAAAGGCTGATCTCAACTCCCTGCTGGTCAAGCTGAACGACTACTGCGTCCCAGCCCCTCTCACCAGACTGCTGACCACCATCTCCATCAGCTGCTACAGCAGGGGGAGAAGCTCCACTGCAGCAGCGGGGCCACAGCCATTATAAGACTGCGTTTGTCTCAGATGAAAACCCTAAAAATAGAGCACATTAATTTATGATTATGTTCACAGTCGCTAACTAGGATTCCAATAGCAACATCTGCTGTGTCTATGGCAACACTGTCTGCTTCGGCTGGTATGGGCTTTTTGAAGTCCAGCGCCGACCTTTTTTGGGTTTGAAGCTGCTGATAGTTGATATTTTGTGCTGATATTCTGTACATGGATTCAGTGTTTGTCCTAGATTATTCTTGTCAGGGTGCAAAAGCCTCTGAAACAGCATTTAGACCATCATGGGACACTAAAACTCTCCATTAACACTGACGATGATTAAACCATATGCATGCATACTGTGTACTCCAATCAACATGTTGCATAAGAATTAATGCAGTCTTCCTTTAACTCTTCCCACAGACAACCAATGTATTATTGATGAATTCTATAATAAACATGAAATCAAACTCCATCATATGAGAGCTGGACCACAGTGACTGGATGATATGCAATTTTTAATGAAAAGCCAAAAATGCCAAACCAATATATTGGTCAAAGTAGCATGTTACAGTGGATTGAGGTTCCCTTGCTGTTCAGTATGCATATATGTAAATAAGCTACAATCTGCCTCAGGAGCATAAGCCAATAATTACTTTGGTCTTCCCAAGACACAGCAGCAACAGATTCAACAGGACAGTTTTATTTCATTCATAACCTTGTTTGAACAAACAGTTCCATGGATTATATTCATTCACATTACACTGAAGAAAATAAGCACCAAAATCAATCTGTTGAGTTCTAAAGGCGGGGGACATTTGCTGAAATCAATAAACGCAAACACGTCAGTTTGTAATGTTTAATTTAGATTGTTTAATGTTAATTCCATGCTGTGTTTCAGTAAGAACAATACAGATTCCCCGTCTGTGGCTCCAGTCAGATATCCAGTAGTACAAATCAGCTCCAAGTTACACATAATGAAGCAAAAAAAAGAAAAGAAACGAAGGAAACGGCAAAGAAACAAAACCTCCGAACCTAGAAGAGCTTTAGTGAAAAGGAGGGGAGAAGCAGCAGAAACGAATATTTGTCAACTCATGCAAGCACTGACAATCTGATTTTTTTTTTCCTTTTTTTTTTTTTTTTTTTTTTTTTTTTTTAGAGCTCTTTGTCAAGAAACCGGGGGCCAAATCGAGACTTGTCTTTTACACAAGTGACAGTACTCCCAATGTTTATTAAAACCACCAGCTAGCTATAACTCAACCTTCAGAAATTCAGCATGTGTGCACAGTTACAGTATTTCAGCACAAAGTACAGTCCAAGGACAACTACAAAAACATGACAACAGAATCACTATGGTGTAAAAGTTAAGCACTTCTTTGCCCCACGTGGATATCGCGAATTTTGCCAACTTCTTCTGAAAAACTAAGTTAACAAAAAGGGCACTTTTAGTTTTTCGAATTGCCCATAAAAAGGTAAAATGATTCGCATCTGACATTTCACTAAAAACAGAGATAAAACAGCTCCCATAACTAATAGTCAACATATCAGTAATAAAAGTTAATTTCTGTAATTACATTAAGAAAAAAATTCTCAATACATCCAGCAACTGATAAAAATATTGAGGAAAAAAAAGCAAAAAAAAAAAAAACAAACCAAAAAAAAAATACAATAATGAAAACAAAGATAATATTTCAGAACCGCTTGTACCAGGAACGAAAAAAACAAAATCCAGGGACTCTTTCTTTATCTTTGTCTTTCTAACATTGTATTTACTGTCTCAATTAAGTGGTATTTACTTGAAATGAATTAAAGGGCTAATAAAAAAAATAATAAAATAAAAAAAAAAAATACGAAAAATAAACTTGTTAACTCCATGGCCCTGGTGGGTCTTGAAGCAGCGGAGGTGAAGGAAAAGGGAAAGAAGAGAGAGAGAGGGAGAGAAGATTCAAGAGTGGAGGAGGAGGATGGTGACTCTCGGGGAGGGAGGAGGAGTTGGGGAGGAGGGGGAAGAGGAGGAGGAGGAGGAAGAGGAGGATGAAGGTGGAGGGATGAGGAGTGTGAGGAGGTGAGGGGAGGGTCTCAAGTTGTTGGCTGTTGGTGGCATAGTCTCACTGGGCCTCGTCCTCAACGTCTTGCAGCGCCTCTTTGTTCTGTTCTTCACCTGGTGGAGGACAAACAACAACTGTGCTTAGAAAAAAAACACATTTTCTAAAGACAACAGGGCTTTCAAAGTCTGACAATCTTATTTTAATACTATTTTTCCAGTCAAAACAGTGAGTGAGAGGCAAGGAGGGTAAGATTTGTGAGAAAGATCGAATTCACTCAAACACATTTGAAGTCAGAACCTCGTGGAAATTCTATAATTGCTTTTTTTTGCATCTGGATTAGGTTCAGACCGATATATTAGTTTGCTAATATATTGTGCCGATATTGGCCCTTTATTAAAAATTGGTTATCAGCAAGTCAGTGTCGTCCACATGAAATATGGTGCAGTTTGTTTGATTACATATTTATTGTATAATTGATCAATACTACACTTAACCTGAATTGATTCTAATGCAACATAGTATGCATGAATGTGTTATCATCCAGGCTTTCAATAGAGTTTTAGTGTTGCATGATGGTCTAAATGCTGTTTCATAGGCTTTTCTATCCTGACAAGAATAAATTCTGAGGGGAAACACTGAATACTTATAGTTTTGGGAAAATTGTCAAAACTGAAATGACTGAATATCGGCACAAAATACCGGTTAACGGCAGCATTAGTCAATAAATATCTGCATGGGCCTTCAAAAACCCACATCGGTCAAACCCTAATCCTACACTTAATTTTCATCAGGTTGTGTCCAGTGTCGAGTGAACTATCAAATTGACTGTATGATCGTGTTACAGTCAACTTGATCAAATATGGTGCTCTGTGTGAAAGTGGAACAATAAAGAGGAGGAAAAAGTGAAAAAGCCAGAGTGAACAAGGCTTGAAATTCATCATCAGTCAGTTCTCTACTACAAAAAACTTCAAATGTAATGTAAATTTTCTTTTCCAAAATTCCACTCCTACCGATATCCAAAATGGAGTCCAAAATGGAGGCCACATGTATATAACAGTCTACTGTACACATTGTCAAACAGTCTAGCATGCCAATAAAATGACCAACCCCTGCTCCTTGGTGTACATACAGGTTTAACAGGCAATCAGGTGAACACCCAAATGCTACACAAACAGGCTGAGCTGAAGTGAGCTCAACTCCCAAGACGCCATTTTCAACTGACTGCTGCTGGAAAGACCAAAGCTCATAGCCCGGTATCAACATAATAAATTACAAAAAAAAAACAATCCAACCAAAGGAGTGAGTGACAAAGCTGAGGAAGAGTGGGTTGAATTAAACTATAAGTGAGTTAGTGTGGAGGAAGAGAATGCAGCCACACACACACACACACACACACAGCAAGACTAGGGTGAGCAACACTTACAAAGTACAGTTAACATGGGAAATGAACAGTCGGGTTTGTTTCCTTTAGGACTCTACAGCAGAGGGAATGAGAAAGAGACAAGAGAGACAATGAGTCACTGAGAGATGAAGGTGGCGGTGGAGGTAGAGGACGCTCTACAACACGGCTGCTTTGAGAATGCAAACTGCTGGAGTGAATGGAGCATGGGAAAGAATGAGTAAAAAAAATGCTGCGAGACGGAAAAGCCAAGGATTCTGGTTAGGTGGGACGGTTTTCGCTTCAGCACTAGAGAGAGGATTCCAGCTCAGCGACTTGTACGACTAGCTCTCTGCCCGGGTGTTCACACTGTGAGCAACACCATCAACTAGTCACCAGAGGTCCTTTTGTCTGCTGTAGAGCTGAGCAGCCAGGGAGCTCGTCAGCTGAGGAAAGTTGGCCATGGCCGAACTTTCCATGGTTGTCGGCGTTTCCTTGTTTCACCTATGCAATTTTGTTTCAAGAACAATAGTTCCACTTGGCAAGTGCAAAATGGACGAGTTGATTACAGTCATTCAGTGCTTCCCAGTTCTCTGGAACTTTTATTTGAAAGACTACAGGAATAAACGGCTCAAAAAGAGTGTTTGGAGAACGGCCGCATCCATCGCTGGGGTCGATGATAAGCTCTGAAGTAATGTTATTGATTTGTTTGGGGTTATTTTCAATGAATGCCACCTAATTAGTTATTTCTGTTTATTTTCAATTCATGCCACTTAATTAGTACTTGCTAGCCAGCCATGTTAACTCATCAAAATGATGTAAGCTTATGAAAGCTGATGCCAAAGCTGCAAAAAAGCATCACTTGTATAGATACCTTATTTTTCTTGGTCAAAACCTGCAGACCACATAGATAAAGCAGAGCCTCTCACACTGCACACAATACAGCGACCCGTCAGCTCAGTTGCTCACATTGTTAATGCACGGAAGAGTGTAGTTTTAGAGGTTTTAGGCAGGTAACGGGAGAAAAGTGAGGAGTGATGAGTTAGTAAATCAGCATGTCAGCATCTAGCCCTGGAAAAAGAGGATGTTGAGACAAAACTGGTAGCTAAAGCAAAGGTAGATAGTAAGATCTCAATGAGTATAATACATGAACACACTCATTATGAATGGGACCCGCGGAGTTAGCATCTTACCGTCTCCCTGCATATCTGAAGTCCATAGTGTCAGGTTGTCACGTAACAACTGCATGATAAGTGTGGAGTCCTTGTAGCTTTCTTCACTCAGTGTGTCCAGTTCTGCGATGGCGTCGTCGAACGCAGCCTTCGCCAACCTGAGCAAACACAACAGGAACTCTGTTGAAGTCATCGTATACTTGGGGATTTATTATTTCTATTTTTGAGCAATTCTTGCTTGCCAGTGCTGATTATAGTGAAATGGTGCAGTGGGGAAGGGGGCGGGGGGGTATCAATGTTGGCAAGATGGTATTGTGAAGAACTGATTTGTCATAATTCTGGCCACATTAAAAAACCTAGCCTTAATCTTTCCAGAAATGTCTTTTTTAAATCCATAATCAAGATTTTACTGATCCCTTTTAAAGCTGCAATATGCAACAACTTTCACATTAAAATGACAATGTATAAACAGGATGGGGTTGGGCGATAGTGTACATCCTCCCATCAACCAATCGTCATCACATATAACCACTGATCCCTAATGTATTCGTCATCGTGCCGGGGGAATGGAGAGGGGGGGTGCGCGCGCGCGCGCACACGCACACACACACACACACACACACACACACACACACACACACACACACACACACACACACACACACACTGTGTGCGCCCGATGATTTCAATTAAGATGCAGAATCTAAATGCACAAGTAATCACGTTTTTACATTTTAAAATATAGTTTAAGTTTTCCCAGTCAAGAAAAAAAATGAACACGTACCAAATTTAATGCGCGTTTCAGTGTCTGTTTCCCACTTCTTAAAACTGATTTTCATAGACTTGCTTTTGGGTAATGAGCCTTTATTAATCATCTTTTTCCCCCCTTTAGCAGCTTACAGTTATATTTCTTACCTTGCTTTCAGTGCTTTTGCTGTGAATTGTCTGTTTTCATATTATTACACCTTTCTAATGCGCTTGTAAGTGCATTTTGTAAAGTGCTACATAGATAAAGATTATTACACTCTGCTTTACCCCTGTTGACTAAACCAGGGAACTACAGTAGAGAGGCTGTAATGCAGAAACAGTGACCTGCAGGCACGGTCGGGCGAGTTGAGGATCTCGTAGTAGAAGACGGAGAAGTTGAGGGCGAGGCCGAGGCGGATGGGGTGTGTGGGCGGCAGCTCCGTCATGGCGATGTCGCTGGCGGCCTTGTAGGCCACCAGGCTGTTCTCCGCCGCCTCCTTCCTGTCGTTGCCTGTGGCGAACTCTGCCAGGTACCTGTGGTAGTCGCCCTTCCTGGAATTGTGGAAACAGGGGTTTGCCGAATTCAGTGGACATTCATGCCTATATTGTATTTTTTATGGTTTGTTTGTACTGTCATGATAATATTACTGTTAAATTGTTCTGCTCTGATGGTGTTAACGGTGCCAGCAGTGCAAGTCTTCACATTACACTTCACTTTATACATTCTGCTATATTGCTGTAAAGTGATTTGTAAAATTCCCTGATATTCCCCTGAAAATTTTGAAATTTCCCTGACTTTCCCTGTCTAGAATACACCTCTCAAAATTCCATGTTAGTCCAGGAATTCCGTGACCGGTGGGAATCAGCAGTACAACTGTGGTCCACCTCTCAACCCTTTCATCACCCATCATTCCAATCAAAAATGACCAATAGAACAAGGATTTATCCACTATATGAATGTCTCAAAATATTAAACTAAAAAAAAAAACACATTCAAAACCTTATATCCACTCATCACACTGTGTCAGAACTAGACCAGTTTAATTTATTCAGTCATTAACAGTTAGACCAGGAAGCTCTTACATTTTGTAGTAGAAGACCTTGGACTCTCCCGTGCCAGCAGAAGGGATTAGGTGCTTGTCCAGTACATCCAGAATGTCGTTACAGA
Source organism: Centroberyx affinis (assembly GCF_046629955.1). Taxonomy (NCBI): domain Eukaryota; kingdom Metazoa; phylum Chordata; class Actinopteri; order Beryciformes; family Berycidae; genus Centroberyx; species Centroberyx affinis. The sequence continues at coordinate 232,980 of NW_027278899.1, forward strand.
TTGACTTCAGCTCATTCTCAACCTGCCACCACACAAAAAAAAGGGACACGATTATTCAATCAGTAACCAGATACTGTTGTTATAATGGAATAGTATGACACAAACTCTGGCTTTTCAGCTGTCAAGTTAAGACCTATGTAAGTACATGTGTTTATATTGTTTGTGAATGATAAAGCAATTCTCAACCAAAATGGGTTTTTGAAGTCCAATACGATACGTTTGGAATGAAGTTGCTGATAACCGATATTTTGTGCTGTATATTTAAATTGGACGGTGTTCATGTAAAAATAAATAATCAAGATTCAATGTTTCCCCCATGTTTCTTATTCTTTGCAGGGTGGGGAAGCGTCTGAAACAACATTTAGATCATGTGACACAAACTCTCCATTAAAACCCATGCAGGTTGGGTAGCAGCTCCTTCAGGCAGGTTTCACTGCAGGTTTTACAAACTAACACCCCCGAAGCTGTTGAGTCAAATCATATCCTGACCTCCATAATATTGTCATTGGACAACAATGACTGGCCGATATTAGATTTTTATTGTAAGGCCCATTTAGACAATGTGGGATCTGGAAAATGCTCGCTGGGTGCTGTAATTTTAGGAGCGGTGGGTCCCCCAAGGGAGCCGAAACGAAGATGCAACGGCAGTATTACACATCTCCGACTCCCATTAGGTCATTGACTGCAGTCCAACTGCCTCTCCCATCTCTCTGACACTCTCCGGCCTCTCCCAGAACCATAGCCAGCTCTTATTTCCCTTCATAAAAGCAGGAGAGAGTGCAGCACTGGCCAACTATGACTCAGATGCTCTCTGTCCAGTAGCTGTGCATAGTGTGTATTATTAATATGAGCTAGGATATCAAGGAAAATGTACGCACAAAGGCATCTCGGAGCAGCGGTGCCGTCTGATCTCTGACCCACCTTGTATATCTACCTTAAGTGATCTCAGATCGGCACTACGATTCTGAGATGCTTTGAAATGAGGAACATATTAGAGGCAAGGGGATCTAGTTTACAGTCACTCTACATCAGCACTTCTTCTGACATGTACAATATATATACAAGTCCTGAGCTCCATTATGGTCATTTGCATCCTGAGCGTTAGGCCTACCGTTTGCCTGTATTCCCGGATCATCTTCAGTTTCTCCTCTCCGCCCTTGTTCTCTTCCCTCTGTTCGATACTGCTGATTATCCTCCAGGACGCTCTCCGGGCTCCGATCACATTCTTGTAGGCCACTGATAGTAGGTTCCTCTCCTCCACTGTGAGCTCCACGTCCATGCCTGCCACCTTCTTCATAGACTCTACCATCTCTGTTGATGAGACACGCAGGTATTATAGTCCTTCTTTTATCAGGTGTGGATGTGCACTGAAACATGTTCGCGGCCCTGAAGGTAACTTTTCTTTCATTTTCATCACTAGCTGACACTCGGTAGCATAGAACAAAAAGTGGCCCCAACAGATTGCTTACCAGTAACTTGTCAGTAGACACAATTTTCACGCCCACCCACCTTCCTGATTGGCTACAAAGTCTGCCCATTTGACAATTTGTGAAATTGTGAATCGTGAGACAATAAAGGGATGGCAGACAGGGAAGTGGAGTGAAAGAGACTGATGGAAAAGGGTAGAATAGCCTACATTCCTTCTGAGGGAACCTACGCTATTTCCATTTTTAGGTGAGGAGAACTTTTGATCACAATTTTTTTTATTATTTTATTTATTAGGCTAGATGCTATTTAGATAATGATTCTCATTGCCTAGCATCGTGAAAGAGCACAGATGACAAAGAAATGCTGTGAACCACCTCCTTCGTTGGCTGACCAAATAATATAAATGTTGAATGGAAAACAAACAGAGTTTCTTTCTAACACGAAATGCTCACCGTTTGGAAAGGTAACACCTATTTCTAACAGGTGATGATGCACTGGCAATGGCAAATTTTGCCAAAACTGGGTGATGTTGAAACTTTGCTATGAAAGTATGCCACCAATCAAGCCTGGCAAAATCTAAAATTGATTTATTATATCAAATAATGACACATTGCCGGCAAAATTAGCTCAACCTATATTTGTATCTTTATTTTTTCCTACATGAAAGATTTGCTACTTTTTAAGTTAACATGATGAACCTAATGGTAAAACCCATCGGCTGGATCCTGTATAGATTTGAGATACTGGATGACGTACTTAAGGTAATGATTGATTTTTCCAAAGTTGATCTAGGCTATGTAGCGTTTTAGAAATTAACCTTTCAAACGCACGTGATCATTTGATAGTGTTTTCACTGGTTAACATAATTAGAAACGACATTTGCAAATACGAAAATGGAATCAGCAAAAGTTCGTTAATCTGTATTGATGGTGCGATTTTCTTCGAATTATCTCAGCATTACAGTATGACCATTTTTATTTAATTCAAGTAAGGTTAACATGTAGCCAGTAAACCATAAATCACTCCGTAAATACACCCAGTTCAAATCCCACGAATGACTCATAAGCACAATCACATAACGTTACTGGGCAACGTCTAACGCCCTGTAACACTAGTAATCACCGGTGGCGAGAGCAGCCATCTAAAAACAGCCTCTGCAGGGCCAGTAATGGCATGACAGTCTGACAGGAGTGTACCGGAGAAAGGAAGAGGGAGTCATTTTCACCAATCGATCCGTACAGCCTGGTTGCAGGGGAACACCCCAGAAAGTGAACAGCTGCCCTCCCACTCCCACACACTGCTAACACATAGCAATTTAGCTACTAATCAGCTAGCGGTAGCTAACCAGATTAATAACGTTAATAGGCACGAGTAGAAACTATGCAAATTTATCAACGTTTGTTAGGTTAAATGGGAAGTAATGTGATACTGGGTGTTTTTGGTAGCAGCCTTCGTATTCCTAACCAGTAGCTCAATTGCTAAGTTAGCTAGCTAGCTAGCCTGGTGCAGGGGAGGCAACTCTGACAGCTCACGCTCCAGTAATCCGCCATTTTGTTATAGCCCCTTCGCTAACGTTAGCCACTGCCAGTCATAGCCAAACGGTTTCTTTGAAAAAGAGAGACTGTAGTGTTGGCTACTAATGTCACGTCGGGTTAGTTACGTCCAGCAAGGGACATCTGCTTGGTTAACGACTAGCTAGCTAATAGATAGAGAGCGTAACCATGTTAGCCCTCTAGTTAGCCAACGCTAACACTGCGCTACCTAGTTGGCCACTGTTCCGTTAGCTCGCCGAAAAAACCCCAGCGGCGAACATGTCCCACACAGAGTCAACCCTAAAAAGTGTGTCTTACCGTCATATCGCTCTGCCTGTTCGGCAAGTTTTGCCTGATAAACTAAGTCCTCCCGATCTCCCATTTTGTAACGAGCTGCAGGTAATGTAGTGAGCTATTTGAAGTGACAAATCTTTGGGAAAATCACGATGGTATGTCAGGTCTGTCGGCAGTTCCTAGAAACCAACTGGTTTGTTGAGTGGTGTTCCGCCCCACCGGCAGCGCTGCACTGGGATGGAGTAAAGATGGCGACCAGCTCCATCCGGGTAGTGCACATACGCACAAGAATCACTAGCCCCGATACGTTCCTTTATCTCTTGCACGGGGATAACATTGCGCCAAACTGTATTGAAAATGCTGTCAATTTAATGCTTCCTTGCATGCTGGCAAATATGCATTGCTCGTATAACATGATGCAAGACAGTTTCTGAAGCACTAGGAGCCACTCCTCAATTCGGCATGCAACAGATACACCAAGCAACACAAATCTCAATACAATTCCACCCTTTAGAATGAGTTAGCATGTTATTCCCACAATCTTCTACAAAAATACACCGTGGAGGGCGTTACCGATCAGTCTGAACCAATTCTAAAAGTAGAAATTGTATCGAATTTAATCGTTGCGTGGTGGAGTACATGTATGCCGAATTTAACATTGAATAAAAAGGTCTTAAGCCATGGCCACACTAAACTGCCAGCTTTTTTTTTAATGGAGTGTGGCGTTAACTCTCCCTATTCAGGAGAGAACGGCACGGATCGGGGCCAGTGAATCACCACATACCACTCCCTCTACATACACTGAATGGTCAGGGAAATGGATTTGGAGATCGTACATAATACATATCTTTCTAATTCTGCTATCACTACATTTAAATATATAAGCGATATGCTGCTTGTTTTTTGTTTTGCCATACAAACCGAGACCACCTTGCGTTTAATTTTTCAATGCCCTTTTATGAATAAATTCAGGAAAGATTTTTTTTCTCATACATATCTTCTCTTTCAAATTTAGAAGAAGACTGGGATAATATTTCTGCAAAATATATATTACTTTGGAAATCAAAAAAACTTCTCTCTTGCATGTTTAAACTTCCTTGTTTTGTTGGGGAATATTACACAAAGTCATCTCCAAGTATTTTTACTGGAAATAGAATTGCTTTGCAAAGGGTGATTGTAAATAAGAAAAGTCATATAATGTTGAAACACCTAAGTCATGTTTTTACAGCAATAACCTAATTCCAATTCCAATGAGCATTTAAAAAAATACAAATTTTCTGTGATTTTTGTTTAATTTCTGTCATTTTGTATGCAATTTTGATGTAATTTAATGCACTGTTATGTTCATTCCTGGCATATTGATAACACCTGTAATTTTTTACATTTGTCTTGGTCAATATATTGAAAGAAATATCAAGCAGGCAAAACAGGGCGAGGACACTGGAAATGACCTCAGCTTAATATCACACAATACTATCTGAGAAATACTGTGCAATATCCCGCCACTGCCAATAACAATAGCAGACATGGGCAGTCAGTGCAGCTAGCAACTGTGAAAACCGGTTTAGATTACAGTGCAGCAACCATTACGTTAGCAGCTTCAATAAAGTGCACACTGTGTAAATACCTGTTTGACTACATACCTACTGTGCAGTAAGCCTAAACATAGTTACATAGCTTTATACAGGATTACTAAAAATAGCACATGAATGGTAACATATCTTATAGGATAACAAATTCTGTAGCTAAGCAACTGCCATGTGCACTGTGAATGAAAAAGGTTATTAGTCATAATAACTAGATAAATCAGACTGTGGCAAACGCCGGCATTAAAACACAAAGGTTAGTTAGTGTTTTCATTGTCACAAAAAAAGAAACAAAAAAGTCCAACACGTTTATCATTTGTCATGATTTTGACTTTATTTACTATCATGTATATCTTAACACATTACATGCTACAGAAAATAAAAAGGTAATTTCAATCGTCTTGAAAGAATATAGTGTTATAATAAAATGGCACGTTTTGATATTAACACGATTTCCATTGGCATTTTGCCACCCCTTCCTTTTTATGAAAGGAAATGAACGACTTTATGCAGGGTTACTAAAAAATACCTCATGGTGGTATGATTGGCAACACAAATTATAAGATAACAAATTATGTAGCTAAGCACCTGCCATGTGCAGAGTGAATGGAAAAAGAGGCTTGGTATTGATCATAAATACACAGATAAAACAGATTGCGGCAAGAGTTGATCAACGTTTCGAAACATGAAGGTTCGTTTCCTAGACCAGATTTTTTTTCCAAGTAGTCAGCCAATTATTTTTTAATAGTAAACCTGTAACATGGGTCTGGAATATGGCCAAAGAATGATAAAAAGAAATGTGAAAGCAGGGAAAACATAGCATGTAAAGCACAGCTAAAAAGGTCATGGAATATGATGTGTGGGAGCTATCAGGGACCAGAAAAACCCCTGAAAGCAAAACGTCACGTATGAATACAAACTCGGTGTAAAAAAAAAACAAAAAAACGGTAAGTGCATTCTGTTTCAAATCAAATTTCATCTCCTTTAATCTCATAAGTACTGGCATAATATTCTCCCCAGAAGAGCTTCACTGCTCTTAATGCTGTTACAGTGCCATCTAAAGGTGAAGCGGTGAGCTGAGCACAACACCATGACGTTCTTACACAACAGAGACGAACCCTTCTGGGGGAGAGCATGGCCGGTTCTCACAGATCAAAGTCAAAGCGGACTGGGTTTAGTCTAGCAAAGGTCTAAGCTACACTTCTATGGTGTAACAGCACAGTATGGTATAATGCAATGCCAGGCCAACCCACTTACATCCAAACCAGTTTGCATTATGATAGGAGAGAGGATGATGATTGTCAGGTGTCAACAAGTGGATTGATTCAATCTCAACAGAAAACAACCTCTTTTGAAAAATAAAAAAATTGGAACTACAAACATGATCCGCTATTCTATTTGCCCGGCCTCTTGGCATATATGATCTGGCTTGAAGGTACGGTTATGTCTAGAAGTACATGGCGGGCAGAATTGAATAGAGAACTGGCAGAAGGGTATGACAAAATAGTACAAATCCACGCTGGCTTTGTGTATCATAAATGGATAAGCCTTTTAAATATAACGAAAGAATAAAAGGTTACAGAGGTTTTAAGTGAGGCTGGGGCATGGAGGCACAAAGGAAAAGGAAGCTGATAGTCCGAGGTGTGAGAGAACAAAAGCGGTGCAAGGCGGCAACGACAACATTAAAAAAGGTTAAAAAAAAAAAAAAGAAAGAAAGAAAGAAAAAAAAAAAGGGCAGGTAGCTAACGACGCCATTTTCAGTTTTCTTGCACACATTTGACATTTGAGATCTCGACGCGGAGAGAGAGAGAGCAGTCCATTTCGCTAAGGTATGCTCAGTGAACGATGGAGCGCGCTAACATGAGACTGTACTGACTGAGGTGGACAGCCTACATTCACTCTGTTCGACTTCATTCATGTACATTAGACCCAGAATGAGAGCGCACGTGAGTCCGGCTACCCGTCACTCCCTCCGTCAAAACCGCTCCCACCCCCCGGACAAAATGAGCCGAGCGCTAAAACCATATAAAGAGAACTACGAGGAGAACAGAAACAATAGTTTAGCATGTAATGATAATCACATAATACATCATTTCATAACAATATGTTCTTTTTTTTTTTTTTTCCTTACAAAAAAAAAAAGACTACTTGGTGGTACTTGGTCATAGGTGTTGGAGGGTGGATGGATGGGTGGGGTTGTAGTGAGCCCGGGCGGGTGGGGGGGGGGGGGGGCGTGGGGCGGTGGGGGTCGGGTTGAATGTAGTGTGTCTTCGTCTCCGTCTCGACAAACGGTCTAGAGAGTCTCGGGTTCAGTACTTGGGTCTGGTCTACGGGCGTGACGGAAGTGACGCCACTCCTAGCTGCTGGTCTCCGCTCAGTTTTGTTTCCTCTGTTTGATGGGGAGGGATGGGAGGGTTTTTACTTGGTCCTTGGTCCTCTCTGAGACGTCCCGATGGTCCAACGCCGCTGCTGTATTCCCACCGGCCGCCTTGCTGCCCTCGTCTCTCACAGTCTTTAGTTAATGCGCTCAAGTGCGTAGGTTGCCCCGACATCATGCTGCATTCACGTCCCATGAGAATGATGGTAGGTACGAGTGTTCTATAAACAAAAACACCATTCACTTCAGCTTTCAGGTGGTAAATACTACTAGAAAATACCTTCTACACCAGCTTACAGGTTGTTAGTTCTACCTGGGACGCCAATTTCTATGATTCCTGAATTCAGACATCACCAACAAGGAAATACCTGCATTCAAGTGTAGGGAAAACGAACATTCTGCGATCTCAACTCTTAAACTACCATGACAGGACCCAACTACTAGCCGTATTGTTTTGTGTGTGGTTGCCAGTGAGTGATAGATTTGAGTTCCTATTTTACAGAGTTAGGGTTTAAGTGTGAAACAAGCTGATCGGGAGCAACCAAAAGCCTGCAGAAAACTTCAATCAGAGCATCTTGGCGGTTTCCAACGAGACAAAACACACAAACACTTCCAACTTTGTCGCTTTTTCAAATTCCCGTTCGACGTGAATGCAGCACGAGCAAGACCGCACAGCGCCGTGATAGTGGCGACGGATGAAGACGAGGGTGAAAAAAAAAAAAAAACACAAAAAAAAAAAAATGACACGCCGCGGGACAGTTATCTTACTGGGCCAAACACAGGAAGGGGAAGTGGTGGAGCTCTCGCGGCGGAGGAGGAGGCCAAGGAGCGAGGACTCGACCAGGGAAGATCCGAAAGGGTGCGGCCAGATCCGTGGAACAGGAGATTCAGCTCTGCTCGAGTTCATCTCCCGTGTCCCGCGACAGGAGTATAGGACCCAGTTTTTTCGGGAGGTCAGTTAAGAGGAGGAGGAGGAGGTGGTGGAGGAAGGGGGAAGTCACGATTATTCAGAGGGGAAGGAGGGGAAGCGGAGGTGAAGGGTGGAAATGGGAGGGTGTGTCCGTTTCAAGGGTCCTACGAGGGCCGATTTTGTTCTCTGGAACTGTAGTCGGTGCGGGTAAAAGCTGGACCAGACGCGGGTGGGTGGGGGGTATACAGAGTGGAAGGGGAAGGAAGGGAGGGGGGGGGTCTAATACTAGTGTCCAGGTTCGCGCCCCGGCTGTCCGATCTCAGCTGAGTTCGTCCTCGGGGTTGTGCTGGTCCAGCAGTTTGACGTGTGTGAAGGGGAAGTGGCCGCGCTTGCCTTTACATTCGCCCTCCCACTGGCCGTTGACGTTTATTTTGGTCACCTTCACCATGTCGCCCACCTGGAGGGGAGGGAGAGAGAGAGAGAGAGAGAGAGAGAGAGAGAGAGAGAGGTGAAATCTGTACAGCAGCCGCTTGGATTCATACTGGAGAAAAACATCATGTCACCCCTGTATTAGCATCTTTACATTCCATACCTCCATACCAGTTACAGAACTGATTTTTAGGTTTTAATGATCACTTTTAAAAAGGCAGGGATGGTACCAAGGGTTCCTATTGGCTGTTCCAAAGTCTATAAAACAAAAAGTTCCTATTCACTGTTCCAAAGTCTAGATTAAAAACAAGAGGTTCCTATTGGCTGTTCCAAAGTCTATAAAACAAGAGGTTCCTATTCACTGTTCCAAAGTCTAGATTAAAAACAAGAGGTTCCTATTGGCTGTTCCAAAGTCTAGATTAAAAACAAGGTGATCTTTAGGTTCTTTACCACCAGGACTCCTAGACTTTGGATCGACCTGCCTGAGAATCTCAGGCTGCTAAAGTGTAGCATCTTTTAAATCACTTCTTTAAACTGATTTTTATAGACCTTTTATGACCTTTTATTAACTGTATTAGACCTCGTTTTTATGGTTTACTTTCTTGTCTCTTGCCTTTCATTGCTTTTGATTTTATGTTTTTATTTTGCTACTCCTTTGTAAAGCACTTTGTGACTGTTTTGAAACTTGCTACATAAATAATCATGTTGATGATTAGCAAATATATGCTATCAGAGGCATTGTTGTTGGGTGATACTAGCAGCACCTATCATTACAGCTGACCTGGACGTGGAGACGGGTGGCTGACGTGTCACTAAAACTGAGCAAACAAGGAATAAAAGACCATTTCAAGGTTCAACCATAAAGATTCAATGCTGTCAGGGGTCCGAAGCTGTATGGGAATGTTCAAAGCTTAGGCTTTGACACTAACGAGACTGTGCCAGTTACGACTTGCATTCATCTTTATATCAACTGTGCAAGTAGCAGTATTTGCATGACATTCAGAATTCTTTAAATAGAGGAACTGAAATGTTTACATAGTGAACAACATGCAAACCCGACTGTCACAGAGTTATGGCCAGTTTGTAACTGGCTGCAGCCACTGCCCCAACTGTAAGATGTTGCAAACTTGTATGTTTCACATGTAGCATCTCAAGAGAACTACGAAAACTGGACAAAAAACAAGGTTTCAGCCCTTGGACTTGAACCTCCTACTAAGCTGGGGTATGATGCCCAAGGGGCTAATGAGCTAGTATCCAAAATATTATAAAACAGCACATTACAGTACGTTAGTCCCATTTACTGAAACTAAAGAGAGGTCTCCTTCACAGTTAGTGGGTTTTCTGAAGAAGACGAGACAAGGAAACGTGAGCTAATTATTAACTATCCAGTGCCGCCTTGCTGAGTCATACTACTGGCCTACTGGTTTATAGTGGGGAAAACAAACATCCTCACATAGGTCAATGCCAGAAATTATCGGCACAGGTGGGAGTGGTGGCACTAACTCATACAAATCATCCACCTCCCAGACAGATTAACTGAGCCAACTTTTGAGAGTTTCCCTTTGGTTGCAGCTAACAAATGAGCTGGACAGAGACAGAATAAACAGCGGCAGCAGGCTCGTGGATCAACTCCACCCAAGTAGGAGGAGGATCCCGATTACAGGAGGCAAAGCATGGATCTGTATAGGTATCCTTAGCAATGCCGTCCAATGGGGCAGGAGAGAATGACAAGAGAGCACTCCGATTGGCTTTTCTCCTAGTCCCACTCCCGGCTCAGCTGGACTTCTGGCTTCACAGAGACCAGAGGAAATGGTCCTGTTCCCAAACACAAACTATTTCCTTCCCCCAACGACCTGCTCCGTGGGAGCCCCGCTCCCGCTTCCGGACAGTTTAACGGCCTGGCCACCGCGGCCAGGGAGGAGCGCTTAATAGCAGCTCTCACATCTGGGTACCCTCTCTCTTCGCCTCATCTTCACTATTAGGTAAAACCTGGGGGGTATGAACAACTGGCCCTAAATCAGCTGCTAGGCTAGTCCAGCAAGATGGAACTAGGTAATTAATAAACATTACAGACGGATAATACGCAGGTCAATCTGTAATGTGACTTTAATGGACTGATCTTGGACTGCAAAGGAGACAGATTATCTAGAAAGGCTAGCAGTGGGCAGGCTGAGCACTCTCTGACCTTGATTCCTCTCCTCTCCGTCCGCGCTCAACAAACAGTGAAGAAGAAATAATCCAAAGCATTTCAAAAGCAGACCAGGAAAGAGAGGGGAAAAAAGGATTTCTGAGTTGAGTCTTAATAAGCTTTATCATCCATTTCTTAAAGGAATGGTCCTACATCCTTCCCTGCTAACCATCTCCTTTTCTCCAGTGCACGTTCAGAAAAAGACAGAGAGAGAGAAGATGCATTGAGTCAAGAGGAAACACTTCATTAACGTGTCATCTAACAACATACACATCCATAGTTACCTCTAAGGCCAGGGCAGTCTTGTCATAGGCATTGGGCACCCTCTTCTGTATGGCCCTGGCATAGACAGGTCCGTTCTGGAGATTTGGGAGGGGGGTGGGCTGGGCGTACTGGCTGGGGTCCCCCAACAGGGGAGCACCGGACTGGGTCGCAGAGCCGTCAGAGTTCCCTAGCATCCCCATGCCTCCCGGTGGTCCCCCGGGTACGCCGGGCCCCGCCGCTGAGCTGGGAGACGCCGGTCGGTACTTCTCCACGTACGGCACTGGGATCATCCCGGCTCGGCCTTCAGAGTTCTGGGCGTTCCACCACTGCTCCTCCGGCTTCTCTAGGACGCGCAGAATGTCGCCCTTCCTGAACGGGAGGTCCTCCTCGTCATTGCCGGGGAAATCGAAAAGTGCTCGGACGAACTCGTCTTCCAGGCGTTGCGGGGGGCCACCGCCGGGGCCGACGCTGTTGGTGCTGATAAAGGAGGTGTGTTTGGACTTGTTGATGGGTTCTATCAAGGTGGTAGTGTCCAAGTAGTGGATTTTATAGAACTCCAGCAAAGCAGGGAGAGCCTCAAACTCCTGGTCACCGATACGGAACCTCGGAGGGGCCAAACCTGGAGGAAAGAGGGGAGGATGGGCAGAGAGACAAAAAAAACCATGTAATTACTGAGCCAAAAGGCAACCTCTTCCACCATGTGCGAATTTGAACCTAGTCTATTTATGTAACCAAGTGATGATGGTGATTTCCAGACTGACCAGGAAGGAATTTTGTTTCCTTGTCTTAGCCTTTCTTTCCCCATCCCATAATTATGGATGTTCTTCCATCATAGGTCCACTTGTTTATGAAAAAGCTTGAGGGAACGCTTCAACGAATATTTCACTACAATAGGTAAATAGGTAAATGCTAGCCCCTATACGTGCCGATATACCGTCACGCCAAACTCCATTCAAAAATCTGTCATTTTAACGGTGCCTTGCTAGTTGGCAAAAGTGCACACCTCGTAGAACATGGCTTACGACTTCTTACGAATCTTGAGGGTCTACTGGTAGAGTCGGCATATAGACGGTCCAGCAAGCAACAGTTTATATTAATAAAATCTTAATTTTTAGAGCTGGTTCACACCGCCCACCACGGTGTATTTTGGTGGGAGAGGAATGTTGGGATAATGCGCACCGATTCTGTAAGGTGAATTTTTATTGAAACGATGCATTGTAATACTGTATTGGATACTCGCCGAACAGAAGAGTGTCTCCTGAGCATTCACAAAACGTCTGCAGCCATGAGCTATTAGGTATGTACGTTTGCCAATAATCAAGGCAACATTTAATTGACAGATTTGTGAATGGAGTTTGGCATTACGTTTTCTCCATATGATAGAACTGAACCGGGGCTAGCTTGGAAAATGTACACGTTATTGCGCATCTCCTCTGGTGCAAGTCATGCAAGAATGGTCACATCAGCATCTCCCGCTAATTCGTTAGGGATGCACATCCAGAGCCCACAAACCCTCCGTTATCTTACCTGGGCCGGATTGTCGGTTGTTGCTGATGCTATTAATTATGTAATGCGAGACTTTGGAGTTCTCCGAAACCGAAAGCACGTAGTCGCCGGGGCTGGTGATTGAGTCCCGGACCAGAAACACCCCGTGTCTCTGCCCTTGCAACAGGGAGACAGCCTCCTGCCTGCTCAACCGGCCCCAGTACCAGCTGCCACGGTCCTCTGCGTCAAAATTTCCGGCCATGTTCACCACTCCAAAGCCGAGGCTTCACCGGGCCTTCCCTTCTCTGCCTCCCAGTTATCCACAAGCGAAGCCTTCAACTCATACAAAAACTTTAGCGCCTAGAACACGTTTAGTAAACAGGCGACATCCGCAGCTAGCCGTTTGGTCATCAATTCACCGATACAGATCCGTAGCCACGAAATAAAAAGGACTCTTATTTGCCCTCCGGTCTGATTTCGACTGTGTTAACTATATACTGTGTTTTGGCGACAGAATTTCAGCTACAATCCAGCGACCGATGACAACTAACTTCAAAAACTGAAATGGCGGATACGGGAAAACAAAAAAGACCCCACTCACCGGATGTGACGTAGTGAATACTTAGAGCAGACATACTAGCGTCAAGCCAGCCAGAACCTAAAATAGAACTTCCCGTTGGAATTTTCAAAACAATATCCATAATATAATATAATTTTTTATCACTGTCTATTTTCAGCTGTGCTTCCCACACAAATATAAAGTAATGATTTTACAGAGAACTATTTTTGCTGTTATACACATGACAATACTTAATCAAACGTACATACGTTATCAAACATGACCAAATGTATGCTTTTATTTTGAGGGCAACGTGACTGTACTTCCGTTCGCGTTCTGGTTAAATCTTTCTGACTTGACGCAGCTGGCGGCCATGACCCTCCATGTTGGTGAGGTGCGGTGTTGTGAAACCAAACGCTTGCCTCCTTATTGTGCCAAATCAACAGTACAATTGTACTTACATTGCGCCTATCTGTACTTTACATTTCGCTCCAATATAGAAGTAATAAAACAAGTTCTCGCAAATTTTATCTGGTAAATAATGATGGGGTTGCAATTTTAAAGTTTGACCACTAGATGTCAGTCGGAGACCATTATGAAACCTCTTCAAAGCATTTCATTATCACTCGTTACGAGCCATCGATTTCAATAGCACTATGTCTACCACAGATCTTTTGACCTAAAGTGAATGAATTAATGGATATATAAATAAATAAATAAATAAATAAACATACGAATACATAAATAAATAAATACATCTATGAATAAATAAAACCTTAATCAATGAATAGATTGTCTATTTGGATGATGAATACAGCACAAACCAAGTCTCAAATAAATCTAAAATAAAGAAATATAGCCCTCTTCCCATCACCATCACCACCACCAACACACACACACACGCACACGCACACACACACACACACACACACACACACTTAATACTGTGGTGTGAAATGGGTTAGAGACTAAAACCTGAGGCAGAAGCAGCTGAGCTCTACTTTTCTTTGACCTAAAATCCATCAACATGTTTGCATGCTACAGCTGTGCTTATTGCCTGAGTAAGTAACACTCACACATTACGCTGGTTATCATCTGTCCAAGACATAGCCTTGAATGTCCATGTATGGAGAAATGTCTAGGTGCTGTCAGAAAAAAAATAAATACAAAAAAATGCTTGGAAATTTGGATCTGAGCAACATTCCTAAATATTGGAACACTCACAGATGGAGGAATTTGCTCATTACTATCAGATGTAACCAATCTGGAGTAGTCATGATTAGTAGAAAAAAAAGGCAAGATTTGCTTTCATATCATAGAATTTATTGTTAGCTTTCATGGCAAAAACAGCAAATCAAATGGATTTACATTTCATATATAAACGAATGCAGAGGGTCTTCTTTTCAAACGGATCACCTTGATAGCGTGCGGAATGGAAAGAAAAGATCGGTGCGAGAGGAAGGAAAAAGGAAGGGCGACAGAGGGAGATGTGGAGGAGAGAAAGATCAATGCGCTGTAGAGAGGGAGACACACCGGGAGGCAGAGAGTGAGAAGTAAACGGATGGAGAGTCAAGAGAAGGAGAGGGATGGAGAGAAAACATCAGCACGTTTCCTTCTATGTCTTCTATTTCATCATGTTACCTTGACTTACTCAACAAGAAATACACGGCATTTGAACATCCTCTGGTCAGTTTGTAGCATTCATAGCCCCCCCCCCCCCTCTCCAGATGAGTCCATGGATCATCACCTCTTACTGGGGACCAATGAGACTGAGAGGACTAGTCATCATGCCTGTGGTGCCTGGCAGAGAGAGTCTGCAGGCTGCGTAAGCGAGGTCCGGTCACCCTGCCTGACCTCTGGAAGACCCTCCATACACATAGCCAATGGCGAGACTGGAATGGAGGATTCTCAGAAAGAAACCCACCAAACAACAGACACGGCCGCCTTTTGGATCAGACAATTCAAACTCTTTTTTTTTTTTGCTCTTTCTCACTGACGATCCAAGTACTCTCGGGGGTTAAATACAGCTGAACTGAAAGTTTGATACGGGCTTTTGAAGGCTGAGAACAATACCAATATTTTTAGATTGATGCTGATAATCAATATCTTTAACTTTGAGTATTTCCATGCCAAAAGATTCCCCCCAAAAATAGTACTCTGTGTTTCCTCTTTCTTGTCAGGGTGGAAAAGCCTCAGCATTTAGACCATCATGGGACACTAAAACTCTCCATTAATAACAATAACAATATACATATTCATGGCTTTCTTGGATGGAATCTGATCAAAATGTCTCATTAGAAGGTTTTCCCATAGACAACCAGTATACTAATCAATCCTACAATAAATATGCAATCAAACAAACTGCATCATATCATCATATCAGAGGTGGGTGACACTGTCTGGACGATATCAGATTTTTAATAAAAGGGCGATATTGTTTTGCCAATATATATGACTACTGTGAGGACTTTAACTCAGTTGTAATAAGTGATTTCATTATGGGATTCAGTGAACTCTGACCTTAACATAAAGCATGAATGTCTTGCAAAAACACAAGTGCACGGCTCCAGCAGAACAGCAAAAAGACGGACTCGCAACACTGAGCTCCACTGGACATTTACCTCTGGAATAACGAGTCATATTACAGTACCGACCAAAAAACCACAGTAAACCTGAGAATAGATTATATAAGCCTCCAGAAGTGTTCTTGGGGTTGAAGTCACATGCAGTTGACTGCATCTGACCCTGAGAATAGGGTCCAAACTGACCAATACGTCCTCAACACGTTGCCATCTGAAGTCCCCGCTCAACATCCGAGGGGAGGACATGTGAGATTGACTTCCTTCCAGAGAATGGCTTAATTGCTGAAAATCAATGTGGTTTTCAAGGACAATCTTCCTCTCTCGCGCATTAACTGCGATATTATATGATGCACTCTGAGCTGCACAGCACTGTAGCATCACAGCCCATCTGTCAGGCAGCCACTCCACTGTTTAAAGGGTTCAACAACGTTCATCATAATGATCTATTTATTAAGCTTATCTTACAGGGACGATGCATTATAAGCTTATTAATGTAGCTTAAAGGGAAGTACCTAAAATTAAAATTAGCTTCAAGTGGAATACTATTGAATTTCTGCAGCCCTGTTTGTCTTAATGAACATTAACGAGGGCAATGTCGTGGCTTCCAGGTGATGTAACGCAACCTCTGGCGGCCATATTGGAAGTCTACAGCTTTTAGGCAACAATGTCTGAGAAGAGCTGATTGTGTTTCTAAATGCACATTTTGACCATCTGAACAATTCATTAGACATGGCTCATTTCTGTGCTGTTTTTGACTGGGAACTGATCACTGTGTTTAGATAATGTCAGCTTTGCTAGCTATCAGTTAACCATCACTGTCATTAATGCATCTGATTTGAACCCTAGCTAGCTACGGTATCTTGAAGAAGCTAATAGTAGTATTCGCAAGTTAACATTAACATTGGTTGCTTTGCTAAATTAGCCTGCTGGCTAGTTAGCTAGCTAACGGCTTGTTCAGGTACTGACTCTTCTCAAGCTAGTGTTTTGGAGTAGCTAGAGACTAGAGCTAAAGACAAGACAGTTTACTGTGTCATAGTAACAAATATACCTTATCAGACTAGTCAGTTTTACTTATAATATTACTAACTGACCGGTGCCATGGGTTCTTTAAAGATAGGTGGGTTCTCTCTCTTTTTCTTGCCCTATTATTTTATATTTAAACATTATTCACAAACAATTTTCCACTGGACTTCCATGATGGCGGCAGTCATGGTTGCAACATCTAACATTACTGAATGGACCTGCCACAATATTTTGAGGTATCTCTTTTTCTATTCTGGTTGTTATATATTTAGGCTTTATTTGCTTACAGCCAATTGCCCAATGGACGTCCATGATGGCGCCAGCTGTGGTTGATACATTTGTGACACAACTGTAAAGCCTCTGTACCCAAAGAAAGGCCCTGCATGTTTGATGCCATGCGCTTTGACAGCTCCAAACATGAGTGTACCAGCGCCCAGGGTCACTGTCTGGGGCAAAAAGTATATTTGCCGTTTCAAAAATAAGGCTCTTCCCTCCACCAGCTAATATTATATATAGCTATGAGACCACAAAGTCAGCCATCAATGAAACCATTCCTGTCGGTGCATTTTAATAATAACGTCACAGATTGGAGTATTGGTTCCTTGTTTTGCCAGCTTTTGGGGGGTTATTCGTGTTCGCAAATATTGCTTGGACTATCCCAGACTATAGAAATAACATATATGAATTCTTGAATTGAGTGGTATTCCTCTTAAATAGCTAATATACAACCATTGCCCCTCCCCGGACAGATAAAAACGATATGTGCTGTACATCAAAAATACAATTTCATTCTTAAAGCTTTGCATTTCATGACTATATGATACACATGGGGGGGGAAAGCACTAGCTGTGTGCTACATACTGCATAAGGATATATTTTGGTGGATGTGATGGATTGCAACGCTGCAGCTAAGCGATATAATACAGCGCTGTAAGCATGTAAGCACTAGTGTACAGTACTGTAGAGTGAAACATGACCTGGATTATGAGAAAAGGCTACTAAATATTTCAACTTGATACCCAGCGCTTGGCTTTGAGGAACATAGCAGTAAGATTAGCACATCTATCCACTGTACATGGACAACACGCCGAGCCCTTGTCCTTTCACCCGGGGGCTCTTCCCCTGCTTTTTCCACCCAGACACCTTACAATCATTAGGCCTGCAGGGTGTGTATTTGTCCTTCACATTCAGTCGTACACCAGCCTTTGCTTACTCTCTTTTGGTTTCCGCTGACTGATTCCATCAATTGCACTTAAATTGCTGGCAGTGCGCTTCTTTCCATTTTTGTCTGTTTGCAAATCATTTTTTGTATGGGTTAGGGCCCTGGCTAGTCTCTCTGTTTCTGTTTTTTTGTATTTTCCTGTCTCTCTTTCTATCCCTCTATCCAGTCACGCACTCTCCACCAATAATGGGACATGTTACAGGCACGTGTAGGTATTCATCCAATAGCAGGGTAAGATTACCAGGAGGAAGGACCTGAATAGACACATTTCACACGTGTTTACATCCTTGCTTCTACATAAAAGCCTCATATGATATTATCTATAATTTATCAGTCTATTCTATGCATTAGAATCCATTGGCTATTCGTACTTAAAACGACGACAGACGTTTATGACAGACAAATGTCCTATCCGGGATTGTCATCTCATCTTACAGTCAACAGCTGAAAACACAGAGTCACCTGGGTTCAGCTGACGTTCTGCCAGTGTCCGAATGCTGTGGCGGCTGGTCACAAATCTTTTCAGTATCAAGTGTGCGTGTTCACATGTGTTACATCTTTCCAACACTCAAGCTTTGGAGCTTTTCAAGTCCTGTGCACTCACACAGCCTCGCCTGCAGGGAAACAAAGTCTTCTCTCGCCTCCTTCTAGACAAGACTCGACACAGGAGGGGGAAATACGAGCGGAGCAGAGCGGAGCGCCAGGCGGCAATCAGGTCAACTGGTCCGATTGGTCGGTCACCTCGTCCAAGTCGTCCTCCTCCACTCTCATTGGCTCGGCGGCCCCCGAGGAGTGCTGCGACTGGCTGGAGCAGGACAGGCGGGACGAGCGGCTCTGCGTGTCGTCGTCCTCCTCCGCCCTCAGCGCTTTCTTGCCCGGCCGCCCTCTCCTCTGCGCCTCCTCCCCCTCCTCCTCCCTCCTCCTCCTCCCCTTCCGCTGCTCCTCCATGGTCCACATGCTCTCCTCCTCCAGCTCGTCCTCCTTCCCCCGCACCTCCCGGTCAAAGTCCAGCAGCTCCTCCATCATCTCCTCGATCTCCATCTCGCCGTCCAGCTCCTCCTCCACCTCCGACCGGAGCTCGCCCAGGCTCTCGGTCCGGTTGGTGTCGTCGGTCTCCTCCTCCTCCTCCCCGTCCCCCCTCAGCCTCTCGGGGGGGTCGCTGGCCTGACTCTCGCCGAACTCCAGGATGGTGGGCAGGTTGCCCTGCTTGGGGCAGCGCTTCCTCAGGCTGACCAGGAAGGGCTGCGGCAGGGAGAAGATGTCCACGTTGTTGCCCAGGTCGATCCACGTCACGCTGGGGAAGCTGCCTGGGTCCTAGGGTAGAAGAATCATCATCATCATCATCATCACTTCATATTTTAGTATAATTACCGTAAACAAACAAGACCACCTTCAAGAGGACTATCAGCCACTACCAGCCTCTACACTGCATTTTACATTGTATGTCACCGGGTCGGATTTGGCGAGAAATCTGCTCTATTGCTTTATGGCACAAAAGGAGATTGCTTTACTACACAAAACAGGAAGAGGGCGCTGTTCTTCCAGAGCAAACAGAGCTAAAGCTTTCAGAGTTTCTGGCAATGGAAGAGTGAAAGGCCAATGGAAAAATCACTTCCAACATGTTTATCCTCTTCAGTAAAGACAGCAGCAATGGCGTTTATGGGAAATGTAGTCTTAATTTGGAGAAACACTTGCACTGCTATGAGATAGAGGCGACCAATCGTCTCCACCACAGTCTGATTGGTTTAAAGTAAATACACCGCGGTACCACGATTAATTTAACGATGATGTATTGATGTTTAATGCTCCACCTTTAACCCAGGGGGCTTAGTACCTTCAGGGCGTCGGTCAGCTCCTTCAGGACTGCCCTGGTCAGCCTGTTGCCGTTGAGCGCCAGGGTCTCGAGGTGCGGCAGGGCGGCCAGGGTGGGCAGCAGCAGGAGGAAGGCGTCGTCCGTCAGCTCGGTGAAGCCCAGCTCCAGGCTGACCACGATGGCAGCGAAGCGCTGCAGGTGTGCGCAGAGACGCTCCATGTCCCGAACCGTCAGAGGGATGCCGGACAGGTCCAAGGCCCCGCTGGGCGGAGGGGCCGACAGCACCGCCTTCAGACTGGAGACAGAGGGGGAGACGGGGAGGTGGGAGGATGTGAGAGAGGAACGAAGAAGGGGAGAGAGAAGACAGATAAAAAGAGAGATTAGCGTTCGAACAACATGTTGTTTTAAGGCCAATACTGATAGTTTTGGATTGAAGCTGCTATTTTGTACCAATAATAAAATAAATTTGCCTCTGAAACAGTATTTAGACCTTGGGACGCTCAAGCTGTCCATTGAAAACCAGGATAATAATGATGATGATGATGATGATGATGATGAAGAAGAAGAAGAAGAAGAAGAAGAAGAAGAAGAAGAAGAAGAAGAAGAAGAAGAAGCAGAAGAAGAAGCAGAAGAAGAAGAAGGCTTACTCAATTATACAGTAAATATGTTAGCTAACAAACTGCATATCCATCAAGTGAACGAGATTGACTGATTAATATATGATTTTTTTTTTTAAATGCCAATATCGACCTTTTATTAAAAAATAATACATTAGTCTAACTCTAGAAGAAATTAGAATGTCATTTTGTGACAGTGGGAAACATATAATAAGTATGCCATTTTAAAATGATCTGTGCACATAAGAGTGAAATAAGACAATGTAGAGTAGGGTTATATTGGTTTGCCAATACACTTTTTTAAAAAGTCACAATAAAATGAAAAATTACTCTTTTTTTTACCTTGTTAGATAATTGTCCATATCACAATATACACCTATTTAACAATTGTTGGCAAGTTTATTGTCTCATATTTTTATATCAAAAACCCATTACTTTTACTTCCTGGGAAACAGTGTATTTTTAGTGGTGTAGCACTAACTGCACATGAAAATTCCAAACAATAATACCACCGCAGATATTTGATCAATCCCCCCCTCCGCTCCTCTCATCACAGAAAACCTGCAACTTCACACCTTTCAAAGTGACAGTGTGGCAGCGTGGTGCGTTGGTGAAAAGCCTGCTTCCTTTTCATAACACACCATAGCTGAGTCCTGATGGCTGGAGTGTGATCATCTCACTGCCTTTCTCTTTTCAGATTTGTTCTGGTCCAACCCACCAACGTTTGAACAGTCCCTCCCTGCGTTATGTCTCGCCCCAACATCCTGTTTCAACCAGTAATATGTCGAATTATGGAAGCAAGATGCTGTTTCCTTGTGACTTTAAAAATTCTATATTGACAAGTGTCATTAATGCCCTCATCCTGGCTTAAAGAGCTGCTAACCCATCTAAAAGAACTTCATTAGTATGACTTCCAAAGAGTTTTATTATCACGATGGTCTAAATACTGTTTTAGAGCAGTGATTCCTAAACTTTTTCATGTCAAGGACCCCTAATTTAGTCCACATTAGAGCCACAGACCCCCACTTGATGAGATTTTGTCTCAAACTCAAATCTGACAATATTTGTATCATTAGATACGATTTTGTCCTGAATTCCACAACTATCTGTATTGTAGGTAGAGAGATAACAGTGAAACTATGACCAAAACAGTCATTCTTCTACATTCTCTAATTGTGTTAACTTCTTGTAAATGAAATAATGGTGAAGTTTAACAATTCATCAATTTGCTGGGGACCTCCTGGAACCCTCTCAAGGACCCGCGGTGGTCCCCGGACCCCACGTTGAGAACCACTGTTTTAGAGGAATCTGTGTTTCTGGGGGAAACAGTGACTCCTTACATGAAAATGCTCAAATATAAAGAATTGAAAATAATGAATTGAAAATATTGGTTTCATCAGCTTAAATCCCCAAATCTTGGCATCAGTATCGGCCCTCAAAGTCCATATCGGTCTAACTCTACTGTGGAGTACGAGACTAAAAATCCAAGACAGAGAGAGAAGTCCACACACAGCGAGGTAATTTGTACAGAAAATATCCATTGTGTTTGGGAAGCTAATGGAAACTCTAAACAGGACACTTGAGAACCCCAAATAGCTAAACAAAAAAAACAAAACTCTGGGGACGCGCAGACAAAGACAGAGAAATTGGGGGGATTTAGGGCTTTAGAAACCAGAGTTCGGGGAATGAAACACGGCGACGTCGAGCAGCGAAACACTTAAAGCCGAACTCTCCAAAACACATGCTCCACGCTAAAAATAAACCCAGCGGGGCGCCTGGATTTGGCAGTGAATGAAGTAAGACAAGCGCGGAGGCTTGATCCGGGGTTCCAGGCCATAAAAAGTCAAGACTGAGATCACGAGTTGAGTTTTTTCCAGCTGACAAATGAAAACAATACTCACAATGCGTGTCGGCCCACGAGGGTCGAACCCAATTATCACCCACAAATCACATACGCATGCAAGTGAGCTTAGGCACACGCACACACACACACACACACAAAGTACTTATGCAGGATTAACCCTACAGTAGTAAATCTGCTTCCCTATAGGCTTTACATTGACAGAACATGAGTTGCCTGATACTGCGGTAAAGACTGTGGGATTCAACTGAAACCTCAGCGATTACGGTCGGTTAACAGTTAAATATTGATTCATTCCCATTCAAGAATGACTCAAGTACAGACTGCAGGCCTGAGCCATCCAAAGCAGGGGTCATGGGGTCAAATTCAGCCTCCAAAATGTTTTCTCACTCTTCAAAGAAAGCTCCAGGGGAGTGATGCTGTATTTTATTTGGACTAGTTTGGTGCAATTTGATCATATTTAAGAGGTAGTTTTGAGATAGGTTGCTTATTACAATGAAATGAAAAATGACTTTTTCACCTTGTTAGCTAATTCTTTATATCATATTGTACAATGCCAAAAAAAATCTCATTACTTTTACCTCCTGGAAAACAGTGTGTTTTTAGTGGTTCCTTCATGGTGTACCAGTAGGCGTACATAAAAATTGCATAATTCATCAGATTTTTGAACAATCCCCCATTCACCCCTCCCATCATATAAAACCTGCAACTTCACACCTTTCTAAGTGACAACATGGTATGACAGCTCAAGATTATACACAAAACACTGACTCACATTCCATGTTTCTTCTGGTCCAACCCTCTAAAACACTGACTCTAAATCAAAATGATAACATAAGGCATAAGATGCTTCAATCAATCAGTGTCCAGTTGCATTGTTTAGCTCCTGGCTCAATAGCCATGATACGTTTCATAACATATCAAAAGGTTTGGGTGGCTCTGATCTAGTCAGTGATCACGTTGCATCAGTCTTGTGTTTCTTCGTCTGTTTTGGAGCATTCTTCCATCTCTGTCATGGGTTTTGAGAAGTCTGTGTGATCTCTCACCCAGTCCCCTCTGTGTCCCCTCACTCCTCCCTCCCTCAGCCTGAATGGCCTCAACATGTCACTGCAATTCTGTTGCATTCACAGAGTCTGAATGTGACCAACGCAGAACCTTGGAGGAAATCCAGGGTTTCCCACAGTGCTTTATAGTCAAGACGGGCCACTTTAACCAAAGAATACTGCTGCCTTGACTGAAAAATAATATAAATAAACCAAAAACTCCATCATTCATGAGTTGATTTTCATTGAAACCAAAGCAATGTTGAACACAGTGTCCAGCCGCTGCATCTGCTGGTCAAAAGCAGCATCGCGAGCACTGAGGAGCATATTTTGAAGCATCAGGTCATGTGAGTGGAGTAATATTGGTATATTGGTACAACTTTAGCTGACATATCATCCTTGAAAAAGTGGTTTTAAATAACTCCTCTGGTCATGGTAAGGTGCTCTATAGTATTTTATAGACAAACCTAAAGAATCTTTAGAGAGCAAAAAGACTAGCATGGTGTAGCTATTTTAATGTAGAATGCCAGACTATCAATACCAGATTTAAAGTGGGGCCTGGAAGCAGGAACATTGTTTCACTGTTTATGGCAATGCACAGAGGTCCAAAAACTTTGGAAAAATGTGACCCAACAATAATAATGTAGTATCTCTGATTGCTTCTGCCGGAATCCCCCTTTGCCCCCGCCTGTGTGTCCTGGGGCTGTTTCCTGAGGAACCCAGACTGTCCAGTGCCAATATAAAAACGATCAGTCTTGGCCTCCTCCAGGCCAAACAAAATATTGCCATTCAGTGGAAAAAGACAGATGTACCGATGGCTGCTCAGTGTCTGAACAGTCTTTCCAGCTGCCTGGCCTTGGATAAACTGACACTTGCTATCAGAGGAAAGCCAGAGAAATTTCTCAAAATTTGGAGACAATTTACACACTTTACAGAAAGAAACTCACCCAGAAGATTTCTGTGTAGCTAATGTAACTTGATATATACCAATATGTATTTTGTCATAAATACCTAAAAAATAAATAAATAAATAAATAAAATAATCAAAGTAGAATGATAAAAGTTAAATAAAAGATAAAAGTCAAATTTGGAGCTTTCTGCAGGACAGTATACATGATAAATTATTCTACCAATGATGCTATGATGCAATGATGCTACTAAAATGTAACAGTTGCAACGTAACCACATAACATGACTGTAAGAAGCCACAGTTTATATCAGTCAGTGTCTCATATGATATACCCAGGATGTTTTCTTAAACATCTCAATCCCGCCATCCTATTGGTTGCTGTCCAGACTGGGGTGAGTGACCTTAGTGTGGAGCGGGGGCGTGTCTCGCTCTCCAGCGTGGGATCCTGGTCCGGAGCCAAACACATCATGAGCGAGCCGAACTCTCTCACCATCTCATCTGCCTTTTATTTGCACACTACTAGTCTTGCCTCTTGTTGTTTGTTGCTTTAAACTGAGTGGGGTGGAGCGGGGGGTTGGAAAGAATAGTCGCAGAGAGAGAGAGAGAGAGAGAGAGAGAGAGAGAGGGAGAGAGAGAGAGAGAGATGAAGCATGGGAACAGACAGCCGGGGGAAGAGCTCAAACACGCATCCCCATGTACGTATGTAGAGACACATCAAACAACAAAGGGCTAATTTTGTAATCATAAAGATAACAGACACGCAAATTCAGCCCGGAGCTTTCATCAGTGCATCAACGCACCAGTGTACAGTTTCACCTTCCGCTCTCCATCAGCTGAAGCATGTTTTGTTTGGGGGGGGGGGGGGGGGACTGGTACCGGGAGAGGGGAGGTGCAGCCGGAGCATGGGAGGAGAATATGAGCTGCACCGATTCGATCAGAGGTCTCAAACCATGTGCCACGGAGAGTCTGCAGGTTCTCCTTCCAACCGATCAAAACACCAGCTGTTTTAACCACTTAGCACACCTTCGACCAGAGAGGGGGAACTAATTGGTGAGACGGGCTGCTGCACTGTTTGGCTGGTTGGAGCGAAAACCTCTTGGCACTTGGTTGGTACGTGGGTAAACTAGGAAACTTCTCACTTGGGATTTCCTACTTCCTGAAGTGGGAACAACCTGGAGGGGATTTTTCCTATTTGGAAGTCGGTTTTCCCAGTTCCTAGTTGTCTTGAACGTACCATCAGACCCCCTGACTTTAGAGGGAAGGGAAGCCTAAACAGCCTCAAGGTGTTGCTGCAATTCATTTGTACTTACTTACATGAAACAACGGGTCAAAAACAGGCTCTAAAAGCGATACCTTCCTTTGTAAATATATACAAAACTGTTATATGTGGAAAACAGATGCTAATTTTTTTTTTTTGCTTGTTAAAATCTACTTAGAACGTCTCACAAATGGATCACTGCTTGTCGAAGTCCACCATTTACCCTGAAATGTGTTAGTCAAGGTGGGAATAAGCTTACCTAAATAAAGAAAAGGGAAATCTTAATGTTTATGTATTTTTCTGCCATTCTGGTTTAATATGCAAGTGAAATAATTCAGTTAGTTTGTATTTGTGTGCTGACAAGTCAAACAGAGACTACCAGTGGCTACATGAAAAGAAAAGTCATGGTTTGCAAATGGCATGAATGAAATAATCGGAGGTATTTATAAAAAATAATGTATTTATGCAAATAAAGCCTTGACCTCTAGCTCCTCCCTCGCTCCCTCCATCACATCGGCATCACCTTTCCTTCACTTCACCATTTCTCTGCTTGACCCAAAATCACCTTGTCCGTCTCTATCACACGTGATGTTTTCCTCTTTCTCCTCACTTTTTTTTTTTATCACTCAACAGCAAAAAGAAAAAAAAACACATGGAATCCAGTGGCCTCGGGTCAGATTTAAACCACATTCGTAGGTGTTCTGATTCAAATCGCATCTCTGAAAACGCAACTTCTGCCTCAGCTCTCCCTCAGCTCATCACCACCCGGCTTAATTACATTTCACCTCCAACCATGTGCGCTGTAACTATCACCTTCTCTCTGTCTGTTCCTGTCTGCCTGCGGTTCCCTCTCTCTATATTTGCTCATCCGTACATATCAATATATCCACGTGCGCGCTCTCTCTCTCTCTCTCTCTCTCTATCTCTCCCTCCAAAATATTTGGAACCACCCACTTGCTTCTTGAAATAGCCTCACGAGGTGAATCCAGGTGAAAGCTGTGATCTGCCATTGATTTCATCAGCTGAATCCACCTCAGTCCTGAAGGGGGGGGGGGGGATGTAAATGAAGGTGTAGGAGACATGCATACCTCCTTCCCTCTCATCTACCTGCCTCTCTCGCAGATCAATTATCACCCAGTCAGTCGGTGTGTGTGTGTGTGTGTGTGCACGGAAGATGGCGGGCCGCCTTTCGCCTCCTCTTTCCTCTCCTCCCCTTTTCCTGTGATGGAGGAGGTGAGAAAACACTCCCGACGCCCCCTCTGCTCCCGTGCGATGAGGTATTCGCAAAGGTAGCGCAGAGGGTGTGAGAGGTGAAGTGTGTTCCTGCCTGACTGTGAGCAAAACAGACATCTTCGTTACCTACGCCCAGGAAACACTATTTTCAACTTCTCCCGCTTGAACGGGCAATTGTGACACTCCCATTTTCAAGAGACATGATAGACGGGTGCAGGAGTCTAGCTCAGTCGTGTCTGATCATTTGACATCGAGAGCCGCGTGTCTGCAGGTTTTCACGCCAATCAAACGCTACAGCAGCTGATTTAATTCCATTCATTCTGATTCCAGAAAGGGGGAGCTAAATCAATGACTATGACTAGACAATATTCCGATTAAGCTCTTTACATGGGTTGCCTATAGAACTATTCCATTCATATTCCTGTTTATTGCTACGGAGTAAAGTCCAATCAGCAGGACAAAGGAGAATCACTGGAGACAGTTGAAGTTTTCATGATATCCATTTCCCTCAAAAATCCTGAGCATGGTGACAGTTTGAGCCTCTCCAAAAAACATGTCGGGACTTCTTTTTTTTTATGCTGTCAGTCATCTTTTTCCTCTGAAAACAGGGGGAGGCAGAGCGAGCGTTGTCTAGTGCTTGGATTGCCGCTGGTGCCCCATAAAAGCATTTAAAGTTTCCTTAGAGGGCCAATGAAAAAGCAGCAGAAATTCAGGCGACCCATATGAGGGTTTTACTGGGCTAGTTCCACTAAATGTAGACAGAAACTGGTGGCCTGTCTGCCCGCCTGCCTGCCATGATTTCACTGTTGATGTTCTGGGATGGCAAGTTTCCCGAACTCCACTGCGTCCGGAGGAAGCTTGTTTCGGGCATAAGTTACATCTGACATAGCTCCAGTTATCATCTTCTGGCATGGAAACGAGGCAGAAAATGATTTGTGAAGCAATCGGTTTTCGGACCGACCGAAAACCTGATTGCCGGTGCTTTGTGCAAAGTATCTTCATCTCTCTAAAGACCAATGAGGACCGTCTGAGTGAATGCACAGTGGGTCATACCGTTACTCACACAACTACACAAGGTCATTAGTCCCTGTGGAGGAGGCCAGGCTGGAAATGGTGAACTATCGCTCGCGTTTCATCAGATTCAAATGTGCAAGCCTACTGAACCATACGAACACTGAGGGGCTTCATGTCAGTGAACAGCAGCGAAGCATTCACATTTTAACATCATGGACACATTCAGACGGAAAGGCTGCATCTGAATTTCCTTCGCCCGTTTCCTTCCCCAGAATGCTAACTGCGTGTACTGCATAACGCAAGAAGGATTTTCATTAGTACAAACAGGTTAGGACATTATTAACATAGGACGTTAGGTATATTTTTTTTTGTAAAAGAGAGTGGGCAGTCCACACCTCTTAGTAATTTGTGTTTTGTGACACAGCAGAGAGGCAGACAGAAGGTACCGGTGGGATTCAACACATGTGGTTGGAACCGTGACACCATCCGGGCACACAAAGGTACTTTTGAAAATTCACAATCTTTTCTTGTAAAGCCAGTAGATGTAGTGTTTTTTTGATTCATGCAATCAATCAAAAAAACATAATCCCTCCCGAATCACCTTTTCTCCTGAACCTTTTCATCTTCCGTCTCCTAATCACGCAGCATCGGCGGTTATATCATAATCTCACATCTGCAGAAATAGATTTTTCATTGTCGTTCCTAATTCTCGGCCGTGCGCTGTAAACACACAAACGCATAATAAAGTCGTTGTGAAGCCAGCGGCAGCCTCGGGGTGAAGCTGCTAAGAAGCTACTACTACCGCCCCGTGTTTAATGAGGGAAAGTATAAGTGTGCAATTTAAATCCGGGGCAGCGAGGGGCAGAAAGAACGAGGCTACGTATGACTCAGAGGAGCGGGTCAAGGGAAGGAGGGAAGAGACTGGGATTAAAGAGAGAAATGTGAGAAAAGGGGAAGAGAGAAAGGAAACAATGAGCGGTGTAAGTCCCATTTGAAGTCGGATTAGTTTTGAAACCTCATTATCTCGGCACTGTAAGTTAAAGTGTGCATTCATATCTAAGGAAGAACATTCCCACGCGAAGTAATTTTTGGACTGTGGGCAACTCAATAAATTCAAAATGGACTTCATGTTCTTGTAAACTAATGGATTCAGCCGAGACCAAAAGAGAGGGATACTAGATTGAAAAGAGAGCGGTAGAGGAGACCAGGAGGAGGGGGAAAATCCTCATACCAATGGAGAGTGAATATTCATTCCGCTGTCTCTTCTACATACGATAATACAAGTGGGTCTCTCCTCCCTGCTCTGTGGATACCAGTCAAGAGGGACTGGATGGATGGATGGATGGATGGATGGGGAGAGAAAGGTCATGCTCTGAAGCAAGCAGCTGGCTAACATATTAAACACCACAGGACAGCGGAATAAATCAAGTGGGAAATTATAGGCAGAAGGAGGGATTTACGCAGATAATAGCACGGAGAGAGAGAGAGAAAGAGAGAAAGAGAGAGACAGAGAAATAAAGACAGAGAGAAAGAGATCTGGCCAGACCTGCAGTCACGCTTAAAGGGGAAATCCACCCTAAAACACTTTAACTAATAAAAAAACTACTGGGGGGTTTTCCCTTTAAGAAACGATGGCATATACACCTACATATGGTTTAGATGGATATATTGGGCTTACTTTAGCCTTTTATTAAAAATCAGATATTGGCCAGTCAATGTGAGGGTGGCTCATATGAATATGATTTTATTACTTTTTTTTTTTTTTTTTCTCAGATGTCTCACCAGAGAAATCATGTCAGTGCGGTGTGGGAGGATTCAGTCTGTAAAACCTGCAGAGAAACCTGCCTCAGTCTGCCTTAAGGAGCTGCTAACCCACCTAAAAGAATCTCATTAATATGGCTTTCAGTGAGTTTTAGTGTCTCATGGTGGTCTAAATGCTGTTTCAGAGGTGTGAATGTTGAATACCCGTCTAAATAAACTGAAAAATATTGGTATCAGGCTTCTAAAAAAAACATATTGGTCGAACCCTTTATTCTTCTGAACTGCATACTCGACTCTTCACTTTCCTCTCTCTTCCCTCTCCCTCACGGACGTCGAGAATTTAAATACGGGGCGAATATTTTCCCCGCTCGTCTTTGTCTGGCGGAGAGATGAGGAAGACGAGGGAGATGAGGGGGCAGGAAAGAGCAGAGAGAGTGGCACAGACATCCTGAGTCAACACTCAACTTCTCTCTCTGTTGGCTGTCAGAGCATAGGTGGGAGGCAGCCAATAAATCTGTCTGTGACGCAGCGACAGCCAGCCAGTCAGTCAGTCAGCCAGTCAGCCAGCCAGCCGGACAGTCAGCAGGAGGCAGACAGGCAGACAGGCTGGCAGGCTGGCAGACAAACTGTGTGTAAAGGCAGAAAACCAAGCAGGCATGCAGGTAGATGTCTTATTGTCTGACGTGAAGAGCGTTCGTGTGCGAGAGTGTGTCACGAGTTTCCATGGCAGACAATATTAGGGTCAAGCAAGACCTCATTATTTCCCTTCCAACATCGAGGAAATTAAACGAGCCGTTTGGAAGTGAACACAGAGGAAAGACACAAAGGAGAAGGACACAGAGAGAGAGAGAGAGACACAGAGAGAGAGACAGAAAGGGGGGAAGAGAGACAGATCCGGGTCCAGGCCCAGTGAGAGACAGACAGGCAGTTGTTTACTAGCTGGTTGACAGTTGGCGTCTGGCCTGGTGTGCTTCCAGCAGCACAACGCTCCTCAAGCTTTTTGGCTCGCTGCCCCTGAAGACCGATGGATGCCGACTTCCTTCCATCCCACTTGAGACACTAAGTGATGATTTTAATTTTCTCTTCTCCAACATTATGGGCACGATGGACAACATTTTGTGGCTAAACGATAGCAAAAGATTTCCTAAGGAGATGTCTCAACTGTCTTGCATTGCTTTTGCATTGATGTGCAGTTCTATTGTCTCACTTCAATTCACTTTATTCACACAGTGGCCATGTTAGATTTACGTCATGCTCGGGGTGGGAAACCCTACCTGGAGGGCAGCCAAGCAAACTCAACAACAAAAAATTACAATACAATTTTTTTTTAAATGTACACCAAAATGAACCTTCAATACCATCGATAGCAGAGCTGGAGAAAGTCCAAATTAATATTTAGCTAATGCTAATGCTAATGCTAGCAGTCACCTACATCTTGTTGCTAACCTTATCCCCAAGCCAACCAGGTCTCACTGTGTAAATTGTAGCGCACAACTAGCTATAACAACTGTAACTGGCTAAAGTCAGCTAACACTACCCAATATAGAACCTCCTTGAACACTACCAGCAGTCATAGCTAACATGAACCATTTGACTGTCAAAGCCACTAAGGATATGAAGGATAATATTAGCTTATCATTAACACTAAAAACAAAGACTGTTAATGCTGACAGTAGGAATTCAACCAAGTTTGTTTAGAGAAATAAATAAATTGACATGAAGTACCTTTGGCTTCCAGCTCTTCTTCTCTCTTGACAATATTTAAATATAATTTTGGTGTATATTTAAAAAGAAATTGTCCAAAGAAATTGTCCAAAGAAGCTTGCCTCTGTTTCCATCTGCTGCACAGTCTTCTAGGTAGGGTTTGCCTCCCTGAGTATGATGTAAATCAAATATGGCCGCCAGGTGAATAATTCCTTTCAGCAGGTCCTGTCCTGTCCTGTCCTGTCCTGTTATATTATGTTAGCCCAACAGTTGCCTGGTGTACCCTGGAAATATATATATATGCTTCCACATTGTTGAAAATAATCTCACAGCCACCCTGACATGCTCCTGAGACTGTCGGTGCGGGGGGTGGGAGGGTCCCCGGACCTCAGGTTGTAAACCGGGGAGTAACCGGGCCTGACCGCTGCTCCAGCCAAGACGACTGGCATTCAGCTCTCTGGCTGCAGCTGCCTCATTTAAAATCAGTGTGGACTTGTTGACTGCATTGAAAGGAATTGTTGTTCAGCAGCCAGACAACGAACAGTGAGCCTTTTACTGTCTTGTTAATCTTGTTTGTTTTTTTTCGTCCACAATTTCTCTTGATGAAAAGAAAAATAATGATTTGATTTACATTTTGTATATGTGCCTACCTCCTATGAATCTAAAACAGCAGATGTGATCCATCTGACCTCATTAATGTGGCATGTTTGTGTCTGGGTGCTCTGTGGCACTGTGGGCGTAGGTGTACCACATCCATGACAAACATGTTTTGGCTATGGCTCCTGGCTTCATCAGCATCCTGGCTTGAGTCCTGGCTATTTCTTCATATTTTCAGTACAGACTGAGCCTCAGCACGTCACCAATTCTGATATTTCTGGATCAAAACTGCTGATATTTTGCACCAGTATTCAGTATCATGGCAAAAAAAAGTATAATGATAATCCCATCATGCATACTTGTGTGGAATCTAATCAAAATGGCTCATTAGAATCAGTTCAGGTTAAAGTCTTCCCATAGACAACCAGTGTAGTATTGATCAATTCTACAATAAAAATATGTAATCAATCAAGCTGCATCGTATCCATCATATCAGAGGTAGACAACACTGACTGGACCAGACATGATTTTTAATAAAAGCCCGATATATCAGCATCAAATAATATGTATTATGGGTGAAATGTCCCTTTAACAGTGGAAACCAGCCGCACAGGTACTAAGCACCAGACCAACCCCAGGGTAAACCTGCTGTTACACAGTGGGAACACAGGGCTAGAGACAACCGCTGGGGAGATCACACACACACACACACACACACACACACACACGCACAGCCAGTGACTACCACCCCCCAGGGCTAATGAATAACTAGTAGCACTGTTGGACACATATGGATGAGCATGTATAAAGGACGCACATGCATAAGCAGCACGTGAGCATATTTCAGTCGCTATAAGATATGATGGCTTAAGACCAGCTATCTGCATCATGTAAAATCAAAGATTCTACAAGGTTATCTGTGGCACACACACACACACACACATGCACACACAGGAAAATTAACAGAGAGAGAGAGAGACAGACAGAAAGAGAGAGAGAGAGAGAGAGAGAGAGAGAGAGAGAGAGAGAGAGAGATGTGTATTTCATAATGATCAGGAATCACACTATTGACTGCTGCAAGAAGCTCCAAGACTTTCTGTTCATACTAGTAGGAGGGTATAGTATATGTGTATGAGTCTCAGGAGATGTCCAATTTCCAAGCAATTTCTACTCAAATGATACAAAATATACTCAATAAACACACATTCACTTTAAAAACAATTCGGATGACCTTTCTAATGTTGAGCTGTACCCCCGTGCACAATCTCTGTTTCAGTTACTCAAGGTTTAATTAAAAGTCCCATCTTAACCCGTCTCTTACCCGTCATCCACATCTCCCCTTTATGACTAATGCCTATTTAAAGCGGCACGAGGCAAGATTTGTATTTAAAAATACCCCGTCTTTTCAGCCTCAATCACAAAGTGTGGCTGCAACAGAGAACAGCGTCCCATCCCCACTAAGTGACATCCCATAGATTTTGCCTTTTCGTCCAAATTAAATTGTGGTGTCAGTATGGACACTGGCAGGAAGTGACAAATACAAAATACAATGATGATGGCTGAACCTCTTCACCACCTCCACCTGAGTTTTGGTCCCTGTAAGCAGAAGCTAGGTTCATTTCCAGCACGAAGACCAAACACTGCTGTACCTTCTTACAGATTGCATCTCTACTTGTCTGACATTATAAACAGCTCCTACACAATTACAGTTATAGTCCACCAATTCAATTTCCTTGCCTTTTTTATAGTGGGCTTGCAAACACGTTGTAACCTGAAATCTATTGCCATGTCCAAGGGAGAAAGGAAGTCATCGACAACATGTCCAGGTCAATTTTCTGCCTCTTGCTAATGACTATGAATGACAGAATCATCTGCAAACTTGATGACATTTATGTGTACGTACTGTCTGCTGCAGTCATTAGAGCATAAAATACACAAGAGTGGGGTAAAACAACACTGGGGCGAACCAATGAAGGAAGAGAGTGACAGCATTAACCTGAACACAATCAGGTTCATAAGAGGCGTGCTAATTGCTCCCTTGCACAAAAACTTAACAAGTGCAGCTTTCTCCAGGTTAGCGCCTAATTTATTAAGAGCACTTAAGAGCACTCAAGTCACTTAAATTTTCCAATTAGAATAACTGAAGTGCAAGTACGGTAGAGTGTGCATGGCTACCAGGTGATGTAAACATGTATGGCAAGCTGTTAACATTGTGCAGAGGAGAGAGCAGACTGATTCCCCACTGTAGCTGAGCCACAGGCCAGCAGATGAAGGGTTGACAATGCAGGTATGGCATGACTCCTCTTCGTCCGAGGTTCCAGTTCAGTTTTTATTTAATCAAGCAGTGACAGAATAATATTAATATTATTGATAATAAGAAATATGTCTTGGTAATTCTCAAACTGGACACCCTCTGCCTGCTGCGTCTTTGAACAAATAACCCAGCAGCCATGGCTTCCTCAGGGTGAGAAGTTAATGCTTCCTCTGGGCGTTAAATACCATGTACAATTATGACAATTATGATTGGTTTAGAGTGGACAATAATCTCATGCATTTTTGCTGTCAAAAATCGTCGGCAATATTTCACAGCCTTGAAAACACAATGTAAAATACAAGTCTTTGTGAAATACAGACAGGAGATAATGACAATTGTTTTAAACAAATCAGTTGCAAATCATGCTGTTAACAATGAAAGGAGTTTTACTAAAATAGAAATGCTGTGCAATTAAATAAAGTGTCTTTACATGTAACCAATTTGTTGCTTGATAACTTATCCTAGTAAATGTAATATTAAAAATAAAAAAGACAATAATAAAAAACAACCATAGGGATGTAAAATCAAGACTGAAAAAAATGACATAAAAATGTATTTCATGTTAACAAAAAAATTCAAGTCAATTAAACAGCTCCAAAACAAATATGGAAATCTGGTATTTCTGTAACCTATAGATTACGGTTAACCTTGCTAAAGCCATCCCCTGGCAACATATAATCCTTTGTTGGCTTAATTGATCAAAGGGCAACAGCTTAACCAATCAGAAACACTGTCATAGTTGACATAGATCAAGTTCCAAACATAGATCAAATGACATCATACCTCCAGTACTTAACCCTCAGTGTTTTAATACAACTCCGAAATGTTTCCATCAGTAGGGAAGCATTTCCTCTCTTTGTTGGCTTTAGGAGGAGCTGACGTACTTTGCATATTGATGTTTGTGTGTGAATGTGCGTGAGTGCGCGCGTGTGTGTGTGTGAGAGTGATGTGTGTGCAGGGAGGGGGTTAATGGAGTTTGGTCTATGCAAAAGGATGATTCCGTCTCATCTCTTGCCCTGAGATGCAAAGCAAACGGGCCTTGTCTTTTCTGTAGCTAATCACTTTGACTGCAGTTCATGAGAGCCTGCAGCGCCAACTGCAGCGCTGCATTGATTAAGTCCCATCAAACAGTCCAGAATTACTTAAGGCAATTAGAAAACTTCATTTCAATTTCCATCTTCAATTATCATTTAATTCCGTTAAACGTGAGGTGCTGCTTTTGGGGCGAATATTTGAACGATGATCACACTATTTTAAAAAATAGTCACTCAATAAAAAGAAGAGCCTATCAATCAATCTTGTTTACTGTGAATGTACCCTCCGTCCCTCCCACACACACACACACATCTCCAGAAATCCAATCTGTTGAATTCCCAATTTGCAAACTTTGAATCTGATGATGTGTGTGTGCAATGTGTGCGCAAAGAGAGCGGAGAGAAAGTACCACATACTGACTGAATAAAAATGACAGCCACAGCAGACAGTAACATGCTGAAATACAGACAACCAGCAGTCACATCCAGATTTTTGGATCAATAACAAAAATCACACACTGAAAAGACGAGTGCAACCAACGCTCGAGTATCAAGAAGGAGAGCCACTGAGTAGAATTCACGGACATCGCAGGGAGGGAGAGATGGAGGGAAAGATGGTGAGAATAACAGCAAGGGCGGGAAGAGCGAGAGACCAATTTCATCCTAAAGTGTGTGTATGACAGAGTGAGAAAGAGAGAGAGAGAGAGAGAGAGTGCGCGAGAGAGACACTGGGTTTTTCCATGGCATCCAAAGGGGCAGCAGATGATGACACACTGGTGACACACTGAGATGTTAACGAATACACAGACGCATACACATAGACTCACACACAGGACACACACACACACACACACACAAACAAACACTCACCAGGCCTGAGGCTTCCTCTTGAGCAGGCCCTGTCTCCTCCAGCGGGAATGGGGGCTGAGATGGTAGGTCAGCTGGCGACAGACCTTCTCCATCGCCCCCAGAGAGTCCCCCTCCTAATGGACACAGAGGAGAAAGAGAGAGCAAAAACAGTCAAAACTACAGAGAGCTTTCAGGTGACGTAACACACGGCGGCCATATTGAGTCTACAGCTCTTGGGGGTAAGTGGCTAAAAACAAGTGAGTTGTGTTCCTAAACGTACAACTTGACTGTCTCAACAGAACTGAATAGTCATGGTTTACTTCTGTGCTGTTTTTGACTGGGAACTGACCATTTCCCCACTGATACAACTGATTTTGTTTGCTAGCTAACCATAGTATCTGGTCAGCTAACCATCACTGTCTAGCTTCTACAAGTCTATCTAGTAGAAGCTAAGTAGGCTATCTAGTCGAAGTTAGCATTAGTAGTGGATAGTTGTTGCATGTTAACATCAATAATATCAGTGTCTTTGCTAAATGAGCCTGCTGGCTAGTTAGCTAGCTAGCAGTTTGTTCAGGTTAACTGAGCTGACCCTTCTCAAGCTACAACTAAAGACAAGACAGTTTACTGTGTCATAGTAACAAATATACCTTATCAGACTATTCGCTTTTACTTATAATGTTACTGAACGGAGCTACAGTCACACCACAACAGTCTTTGTATCTCTCTTTTCCCTGTTCAATATTTAGCCACTATTTGCACACAGCAG
The DNA here is from genome assembly GCF_046629955.1 of Centroberyx affinis. NCBI lineage: Eukaryota > Metazoa > Chordata > Actinopteri > Beryciformes > Berycidae > Centroberyx > Centroberyx affinis. The sequence goes on from NW_027278899.1 coordinate 269,633, forward strand.
ACCTGCATGATGGCAGCAGCAGGTGGTGGAGATGGTTGTTAAAATTTGTGACGCAACTGCAAAGCCTCTACTGAGAAATTCCTATTTCAATTTCATTAGTAGCCTAATAAAGTTGCCAATTAAAAAAAAGCTGTTACTTTTGTTATCACCCCTTCTAAACATCAGATTGAAGTTCAATTATCCAAAAACGATATCCCACCCCCACTTCATTTTCTTTTCTTCATAATTAGTTCACACTGAGATGGGAGAAAAGTTTACTTTCTCCAAATGGATGTATTCCCATTTATATTTTATTGAGCAAAATGATGACTTAGGGCTGTACCATTAAACGATAATCCTGATGATTTTGCTAAATTATCGGTTAAACGGTTATTAATCATGAATATTTGTCTGACAAAATTGATGGACTTATTAGAGACACACACATCCAAACACACAAACACACACACGGGCTCATTGGAAAGGCTGGAATCTCGCCAGAGTTTGCATAATTGTGTCCAGTAATGAAGCTCAGGACATTAGCTAGCTGCTAGTGAGCAAAACCACGAATGCGGCGTGGGACTGCACAGAATCTGGACTTGTTTGTTTATTGGTGGTTGTCGGCCTTGCAGTGATCAATAACTGCAGTTCAGAGCTTACCCACCTTTTCATTTACCACCACAGAGCAGAAAACTAGCTAAATCTACTCTGATTTACCAGCTGAGTGTACAAACCGCTAATCCCTTAAAATAGCCTTAAATTCACATTCATTTACCCCTTAATTCATGCAAAATCCCCTTAAAATTAGTTAAGCCCCCTTCATTTTTGACTGCTTACTTTCTAATATAATGAGACAGGAACTTCCCATTAACTTACTTACTTACTCTACCTTAATTAATCCCTTATTTACTTGTGTCTCCATGAATCAACCCACAAATACATCCCTTAAAAACCCATGATACTAACCCTTTGTTTTTTTTTTTAAAGCTTTGTTCATTTCAATGGATAATTAATGTTTATGTAATGGAGAAATTAGGGATAAAATTAATTTGGTAACAGAGCAGGACCTCCAGACGATGGCTGGTTGCGATGTTCCTGCTATACATTGGAGTAAACAGACAGCATAGAGACAGGGAAGGGAAATGAACATGAAACATGAAATTAGCATTGGGAATAAGACAGGGGAGTGGATGGGGCGTGGAGGCAACAGACAGGAATAAGATACAAGGATCTAATTGGATCACTGGAGCAAAGAATTAGCACAAACACCTTCCATCAGCGTCAAGCTTCTGTTATGACAGGATGGACACACACACAAGCACACACACATACACATACAGTATAATACGCACATAGTAGAGCATACACAATATGCACACAGGAACCAACGAACACACACACACAGACACACACACACACACACACACACACAGTGGGGTCGGGGGATTGAATGCTACGCGGTGCGCTGATGGACAAGACAGCCTGTTACCGACTCACCGCTTCAACTCTACCCATCCGCCTCAACATCAACCCTCTGCTCTACTGCACCGTGCTGTGTGTGTGTGTGTGTGTGTGTGTGTGTGTGTGTGTGCGTGCGCGTGCGTGTGAGGCATCCACCCATATTAAAATGTATTTATTCAGACGGTGAGTCAGGTTTGCAGGTAGCCAGTCTGAAACAGATGGCGACGAGAAGAAGAGGTTCCAATAAAGACATACAGTATTCCCTAATCCCTGAGTTAGTACACTGTGTTGTGCAAGGCAGTGTGTGTGTGTGTGTGTGTGTGTGTGGGGGGGGGGGGGACATGCTCCGGCTTGCTCAGTGAAGTAAGAAAAAAGAAGGAGGTTAGGACAGTAAGAAAAACAATTTAGAGCAGAAAAGCATGTTAAATGCAGCTCGCTGGATTGATGCCCAGAGGAGAGCATTGGGGAAATGTACTTTCCTGTCTCACTACTGTGTTCTGCTGTCATTTTGCACACAGGTACACTATATGCTGTAAATTCATATTTTTTTCATATTTATTTTGCATGCTCTTTTTTGCTGTATCCTCTTGTTATTTGCTGCTGCAATGACAATTTCTTCACAGGGATCATCAAAGCCTAATACGAATATGAATATGGTGAATTATCTCTGCTGGTTGCAAAATGTGTAGCTACCTGTCCCACATTGAAGAACAGACAGTTGGAGCAAGGAGCCCTAATGAAGATGACTGTCACTGTTGTCATGTGGAAACTTTGTAATTCCAATTTCAGTTTCATGTTTTAACTTGAACTGAAGGATTACACGGTTGCTTTCGGGCTTGATCTGATAATATCGAATATTGCGATATTTTGCTAATATTGCAATATTTTCCATGCTATCGAATATCGTTCCCTTTTCCACAATCAGCCCATTTTCTTAGAAACGGCAGGAATGAGCAAACTACACCAAATGGTCGTTGCTCTTGCTTGAGTAGTAAGATCAACTTTGTGGAAGAATTTAGAAGAAACAGTAGTAATGCGATATGCGATAATATCGTATATCGCGATATTTTGGCAGGACAGCATCCTGATATTAAATTTCCAATATTGCCCAAGCTTAGTTCCTTTATTGGTTGAGAAAATCCTACAACCCTTGAGCTTATGAAACCCTTTCAAAAGCCACTGGATGAACTCAACTATGCATGGATGTGAAGAAAAATCTGGTTGTTTTTCTTAGTTGCTGAAAAGCTGACATGTCGGGGATGCACCGATGTTATATTCCTCTACATGTGATCCGGATCACAGTATCTAGCACAATAATCAGGATGATCTTTTTTTTTTTTTCTTCACCACTTTGTTTATTAGTTTTCACAATTAAAAAAGAAGCATTATGTATACAAAAGTACAGGAAAAACATTTTTTTTTTTTCAA